>NC_086451.1:428170512-428410512 GCF_028390025.1 Pseudophryne corroboree
CCTGATGTGCGTCTGTTGTGTGGTAAGAACCGGATGATGTCAGTGTTTCTTATAAATGACAGAGTATCCCACATTTTGACCTGTGTTTTTTTTTATTTATTTTTTTACCTTCAGCCTTTTTGCTGCAGAAATAATGGAATTGATGGCCAGAATGGACTGTCCTCTGCTTTCAGTAAGATGGCTTGCTGGAACTGATGTTCTTCAGGTGGACACCGGATCAAAGCAACTCTCAACTTGTAATGCGTTCTCTTTTCTACTGTATTCATCTATGCACACTCTGGAATGTAATGCATTTCCATATGGGCTGCACTATCATTAATCAGACTTCCGCGTGTTCTCAGCATACACACAAATTTTGCCTCTGGACCTTTGACCAAGAATTCAGTGATTTTATTCGTGAGGATAATTAGAAATTGTGGAGACTGCTATACCAAGTTTATCTACATCATGGTGGTCACTCATTGAATTTGCATTTCCAAGATATTGATTCTTGATTAGAAATGTCTTCATTCCCAGTTCTAAGCTTTTAATGCATTATATTCCTGGTTGCAGCAAGCTATATGTCTGGCTAGTAATATATTTTTATTCCTGCTAGCCATAGTCACTAATTAATTATGGATTAGCAAGGTGTTTCATTGCAAGTTTCTATCATTCATTTTATAGCATGTTCATTTTTCTGTTTATTATACATGGTCGAGTCACATTAATATGACCACCAGCTAATAGCCAGAATAACCACTGTGTGCAACACGGACAGCAGCTAGACAGGCTGGGAGTGACTTCATAAGGTGCTGGTAGGTTGGCACAGGTTCGTTTTGACGGTGAGGTTCTCCCCTGTAGTGTGTCGTTGGCCCTCACTCACCTTCGTAGCTGACGTTTACCTCTCACATCATGGTTCTCCGCAGTTTCCACGTTGGTTACTCGCAGTGGTAGCATTTGTCCAGTCACAATACACCTTCACCACAGTAGCAAGCGAACAGGTCACAAACTGCGATGTGTCTGAAATACTGCCACCCTTGGCCCGAAAGCTGATAATCCTTCCATTTTGCAACTCTGAAAAAAAAAACATTTTACCCATGACAGCAACGAGTGATATGTGTGCAGATGGCCTATCGCACACCATATATACCCACCAAGCCAGCGCACAACACATGACGTACTTCATGGGCTGCCGACATCAAATGTAGGAGGTGGTCATAATAATGTGACTCGACCGTGTAATGGGCTTTTTTAGCTGTTCTGTCAGGTTAGTTAGATTATTCAGATTCGTTTACTCAATTCTACCCAGTCTGAGAAATACTTACCTCCATGCTTAGATTATAATCTCTACCTCTGGTCCTGTAAAGATGTTGTGGTTTCAATTTGCCATCTATTTTGTTTAAATTATGATTATTATTCTTATTACTACTACTACTACTACTGTGATACTTGTGGTATTTGGGCATTAAACCTTTAATACATACAGTACATATCTACTGAATCACCTCTATGTTTGCCAAATGTAAGAAAATGTGAAAGGTCATATATTTATTAACTTTCTACCAAATAATAAACTAGTAAATTATACCTCATACAATGTGTATTAGTGCTGATGTAAAGAAGATATAGAATGTGATCATGGGCCTAATTCAGACCTGATCTCTCGCTTGGGGTCTTTTGTACTGCTGCGATCAGATAGTTGCCGCCCATAGGGGAGTGTATTTTCGCTTTGCAAGCAGTGCTTAAAGTGGTCCTAGAGAGGTGGTGGAACTCACCACCCTCCCCACGGTGCCCCTGTAATAAAGGTATTGCGCGTGCCTATGGCGCATGCGGCAAAAAGGTCGTAATTATGTGCGCTCCGAAGGCGCGCGCGCTCCTGAAAAGGGGGCATGGCCACGCAAAAGGGGGGCGTGCCCTTCAGTGTAGTTTACCACACCATATACCCCTGATACACATTATGCACCACAATAGTAGGACCCCTTTCACATTATACCTCCCAGTATGAGCCAAAATTCACATTATACCACACAGTATGAGCCACATTCATATTACACCACACAGTATGAGCCAAATTCACATTATACCACACAGTATGAGCTGAAATTCACATTATACCACACAGTATGAGCCATATTCATATTACACCACACAGTATGAGCCAAATTCACATTATACCACACAGTATGAGCTGAAATTCACATTATAGCACACAGTATGAGCCAAATTCACATTACACCACACAGTATGAGCCAAATTCACATTACATCACACAGTATGAGCAGAAATTCACATTATAGCACACAGAATGAGCCGAAATTCACATTATAGCACACAGTATGAGCCGAAATTCACATTATAGAACACGGTATGAGCTGAAATTCACATTAAAGTACACAGAATGAGCCGAAATTCACATTATACCCAACAGTATGAGCCGAAATTCACATTATAGAGTGACAGGGAGAGTGACAGCAGGGACATGGAAAGTGACAGCAAGGGCATACAGTAGGGACTAGGGAGAGAGAAAGGCAGCAGGGTAAGATTACCTGTTTAGCAGCGGCGGTGGTCTGCGGTGCGGTGGATGAGTAGGCTGTGGTAGGCGTGGAGTGGAGGAGGCTGTGGGCCTCGGAGATAGTGCGGAGGAGGAGGCTGTGGGTGTGCAGAGGTCCGAGGGAGCGGGGCGGCAGAGGAGGCTGAGGGCGGCAGCAGTGGATCTGGGACCAGGCTGGCTTTATTATCTTTGCCGCCGCATCGAGTTCCTGTGACCACGGCGCTAATATTTCAAAACTGCTGCAGACCGGCAGCCAATCAGTGACAGATTTGAACTAGTAGCGCCGCGGTCACAGGAGCTCGATGCGGTGGCAGGGATAATAAAGCTGGCCTCGTCCCAGATCCGCTGCAGCTGGGAGTCTGGAACCAGGGCTTCCAGTGCAGCGGCGATGGTAGGGGCGGAGCGACGGAGGGCGGACCAGGAGCTCAACTTCTTTGTCGGCCCATACAGTAATGCCCACAGCAGTAGCACCCCTTATACTATGCCCACAGTAGTAGTGCCCCTTATGCAATGCCCGCAATAGTAGTGCCCCTTATGTCCCCAGGAGTGGTGCCCCTTATGAAGTGCCCCCTTTACAATGCCCTCATTAGCAGTGCACCCCATCAGTAATGCCCTTAATGGTAATGCCCCTGTGTAGTATTGCCCCCAGTAGTAATGTTACCTGTAGTAATGCCCCCAGTAGTTTAGCCCCCACCGGTAATGCCCCTGCAGTTTTGACCCCAGTAATTTACTCCCCCCCTTTAGTTTAGCCTCCCAGTGGTAATGCCCCCAGTAGTTTTGCCCTCATGTAGTTTGCCCCATGTAGTTTAGCTCCCAGTGGTAATGCCCCCTGCAGTTGTGCCCCCAGTTTTTTAGCCACTGTAGTTTAGCCCCATGTAGTTTGCACCTGTTAGTAATGCCCCCAGTAGTTTAGCTCCTGTAGTTATGCCCTCTTGTAGTTTAGACCCCAGTAGTAATGCTGCCAGTAGTTTAGCCCCCCCTGTAGTTTGCCCCCTTGTAGTAATGCCCCCAGTAGTTTGCCCCTTTGTTGCTTGCCCCCTTGTAGTTTGCCCCAGCAGTAAATCCCCCTAGTAGTTTGCCCCTTTGTAGCTTGCCCCCTTGTAGTTTGCCCCAGCAGTAAAGCCCCCCAGTAGTTTGCCCCTTTGTAGTTTGCCCCAAGTACTAAAGCCCCCCAGTAGTTTGCCCCTCTGTAGTTTGCCCCAGTAGTAAAGCCCCCCGGTAGTTTGCCCCCAGTAGTAAAGCCCCCCAGTAACTAGCCCCCAGCAGAAGCGCCGCTAGTGGTACACATACGGGAGGGAGGGAGGGGGGGCACCATACTTACCAAGCCCCGCTCCCACCGCTGTCCTCTCTGGGCGTCCGCTCCTGGCACTATGGGAGAGACGTCATGACGTCTCTCCCATAGCGCTCACTGACAGAGCCGGAAGCAGGAGCTCAGTAGTGAGCTCCTGCCTCCGGCTGTTGCTGTGGAGAGGGAGACGGGCGCCTGCTGGTTACGCAATCTTAGCGGGCACTCGGCATCTCCCTGCAGCGCCGGGACATCTGGTTAGGTGAGCCGGGGGAGACGGAATGCAAGTGGAACTGATGGAACGCAGTTCCGCCCCGTTCCGGCTCACTTTAACCCCTGTTTGCAAGTGTGCGAACGCATGTGTAGCAGAGCTGTACAAACAGGTCTTGTGCAGTCTCTGAGTAGCCCAGGACTTACTCAGCCGCTGCAATCACATCAGCCTGTCTGGGACCGGAATTGACCTCAGGAACCCTCCCTGCAAACGCTTGGACATGCCTGCGTTTTTCCAACCACTCCCAGAAAGCGGTCAGTTGCCACCCACAACGCCCTCTTCCTGTCAATCTCCTTGCGATCGCCCGTGCGAATGGATTCTTCGCACAAACCCATAGCTGAGCGGCGATCCACTTTGTACCTGTGCGACGTGCCTGCGCAATGCGGTGCATACGCATGCGCAGTTCTAACCTGATCACAGCGCTGCGAAAGACGCTAACGAGCGATCAGGTCTGAATTACCCTCAATGTATGACTTATTTTTAAAAGGGGCAATCACTTACAAGGCATGGCTTAGCCTTGTAAACGATTGCCCCTTTAAAAAAATGCCCAAGTTCAGCCGGCATCCCGCACGGCCACTGAACTCTGACTTTATTACATCCCGACTGATAACAGTGAAAAGATATTACTATTTATCTTCATTAGTTTATCTATTAGGATATAAGGAAAAAGGGGCGGAGTAATTGTTTCAGTAAAATATAGGTGCACAATAGGATGCTCAGACCCTGGTGGAGTGGATGTGGTATATTTTGTTGACATTCAGAAAGTCGACATGAGAATGTCCACTTGGTTAAAATGTTGTGGTGTGTCGGCACATGCACAATATTGCATTGACCAGGTTGATGTTCGCACTGAAGAAATGTCAACTTGATTGGAATGTCGACAAAACATCCCTGGTGTTCTAGAGGTGACTTACCTGGGCTAGCAGGTTCAGCAACATCTTCTGGGTCCGGCAGTCAGCCGATGATGACTTCTGGCGGACCCAGTGGTGCTCCCATCGGTGAGTATGCCTAACATCTAACCCTAACCCCCTCCCTAGTGCCGAACCCTAAAGTCCCCTCCCTCAACCTAACACTAACCTCCCCTCCCACAGCCTAACCCTAACCTCCCATCTTTTAGCCTTACCTTAACAACTACTTCCAGTCTGGGGAGAATGTCGGCATTTCACATATCACATTGTGAACATGTCAACATTTTGCACACACCGACATGTTCAATGACTGTCAAAATTGTGATGTCGGCATTGTAACTGTCAACATTTCGACTACATTCTGGTGAAATGCATTTTGGGGCAATTGTAACATTTCTTGGCCAAAGAGCTGCATCACTTTGGTTAGCCTGGGAGCTTCATTACTAATAAAAAATACTGTAATAAAGCTGAACGGTAATATTCACAAATAACTATATTGTTAATATTATTATACGTAAATAAAGTAACTGCATTGCCTCATATAATTGCTGTTTATTAATGCTTGTAACTGTTTATAATAAAAACAGTGCCTGTGCTCTGTCACAGTCTTTACCAGAAAGCAGCCATGTTAATAATGACACAAACCCTCCAAGATGGAGGCATATCTATAAATGGCACAGGGAGGGCAGTGCACACAGGCTTCTGGGGCAATGAGGGCATCGTGTTGAACACAGTGTACCCACATTAGACCAAAATGTGTGCAGAGCAGTGGGTCCTCTCCCATACACTGCTGCCAGTGGCCCTCTTTTGGGTGACAAATAAAAAAAGATGGCAACAGGTACAGAAGATCACAAAAACTCTAGTTCTGGGCCAGAGCCGTTGCAAATTGCAATGTCCTGCACATTCTGAAAATATCACAAAAAATGTGACTGCTGGAGGTAGATATAGGAGGGGCATTACATGGAGGAATGTGGTGCATTGTTCCCACCAACACAAAGTAATGACATAGCCAGAGAGCTATATTATATATACATTAGTAAAAGACATATTTTATGTGATCTCATACCGTTTAATTCCAGTATTTTAATACATTTTGCGCTGTCTTCTTTTTTTTTTTTTTCCGCTTCATTGCACACTAGAGCTCTTCATTGGGTGGCTGTCCAATTTTAAAACAAATCCAAGAAAAAGTGTGCATGAGATATATAAATAAAAAGAAAAAAAGCATGCATGAGATATATCTATCGATCTATATCTATCTATCTAGAAATATATATATATATATATATATATATATATATTAGAAATGTACAGCGGACACTTTTCAGGTTTTGTGTTTTGGTTTTGGATCCGGATCCCAGCTTGTGTTTTGGATCTGGATTGGTTTTGCCAAAACCATCCTTTCGGGTTCTGGTTTTGGATCTGGATGATTTTTTTTAAAAACATAAAAACAGCTAAAATCACAGAATTTGGGGATAATTTTGATCCTGCGGTATTATTCACCTCAATATCATTCATTTCCACTCATTTCCAGTCTATTCTGAACACCTCACATCTCACAATATTGTTTTAGGCCAAAAGGTTGCACAGAGGAAGCTGGATGACTAAGCTAAGCGACACAAGTGGGCGGCACAAACACCTGGCCCATCTAGGCGTGGCACTGCAGTGTCAGACAGGATGGAAGTTTTAAAAACTAGGCCCCAAAGAGCACATAATGCAAAGAAAAAAAGAGGTGCACCGAGGTCGCTGGATGACTAAGCTAAGCGACACAAGTGGGCGGCACAAACACCTGGCCCATCTAGGAGTGGCACTGCAGTGTCAGACAGGATGGCAGCAGTTTTAAAAACTAGGCCCCAAAGAGCACATAATGCAAAGAAATAAAAGAGGTGCAAGATAGAATTGTCCTTGGGCCCTCCCACCCACCCTCATGTTGTATAAACAGGACATGCACACTTTAACAAACCAATCATTTCAGCGACACGACTGTGGCTGAAATGATTGGTTTGTTTGGGTCCCCACCAAAAAACAAGCAATTAATCTCTCCTTGCACAAACTGGCTCTACAGTGGCAAGAAGTCGTCCTCATCCTCAGATTCCACCCCCCCCCCTTCCTCATCCTCTCAGAGAAATAATATTCAACAAAACCACATCATTTAGGTGTCAGCGGACTGCCTACGCTATTACCCAAAGTTTCTGAACTTGACAATGACTTATGATGAATGCACTGCAGGTGGCGTATAAGGAGGATGTTCCTAGGTGGTTAACATCCTTACTCCTACTTATTATGGATGGAAAAAGGCAACAGATGGCTTGACACTTGTTGTCCGGATTTGTGGAGAAACAATTCCACACTGAAGAGGTGGCTTTTTTGGTATTTTGCCCAGGCATGACAATGGGCTTTTTCATCCCATGGCCAACAACTGTCTCCACTGGTGCCTTATTCAAACAAACCACATCACCATCAGAATTCTCTTCATCAACTTTCTCCGCAGCACCAGCTACACCCATATGCTCCTCATCCTTGTGTACTTCTACAGTGACATCTTCAATCTCAATATCAGCATCTGGACTGGCGGTGCTCCTTCCAGCACTTGTGGGGGGCATGCAAATGGTAGTAGAAGCCTCCTCTTCCCATACAATGTTGTGAAGGACAGGCCTAGACATCGCAACTGCGGACAATGCCAGCACCCCTGTATTTTCACAAAACCCCTGTAATTTTACAGCATACAAGACAGGGCCAGTGTACAGTGATTTTCACTGCACCCTAGAATATTTACAGCATATAACACAGGACCAGTGTACAAGTGTACATTGATTTTCACTGCACCCTAGAATAATTACAGCATACAAGGCAAGGCCAGTGTACATTGATTTTCACTGCACCCTAGAATAATTCTAGCATACAAGACAGGGCCAGTGTACATTGATTTTCACTGCACCCTAGAATAATTACAGCATAATTTTTAACAACTGCACCCCTTAATTTTTTATAGCATACAGGATCAGTGTAATATTATTTGAACAGCAACACCCCTATATTTTACAGCATACAGCAGTGTGCTTTTAATTTTTAACTACACTCTTGAATACTGTATTTTTCAACATTCAGGGCCAGCAGTACCCTTATATTTTACAGCATACAGCAGTGTGCTTTTAATTTTTTACAACTGCACCCCTGAATTTTGACAACATATAGGGCTAGCAAAACCCCAATATTTTACAGCATACAGGAGCTGTGTGATTTTAATTTTTAACAACTGCACCTCTGAATTTTTGCAACATTCAGGGCAAGCAGCATCCCTATATTTTCAAGAATACAGGAGCAGTGTGCTTTTAATTTTTATCAACTGCACCTTTGAATTTTTATAGCATACAGGGCCAGCAGCACCCCTATATTTTACAGCATACAGGAGCAGTGTGCTTTTAATTTTTAAATGCACCCCTGAATTTTTACAACATACAGGGCCAGCGGCACCCGTATATTTTACAGCATACAGGAGGACAGTGCCCCTGCACCCTGTACAACACAGTGACAGCCAGGACAGAACACCCATGTAGAGCTGCAGCACATGAAACACCAGTGACAGCCAGGACAGCACCCCTAGCACAGCACAAGTACACCACAGTGACTGAAGCAGCACCCAGAGTCGGCCCTAACCAATATGATGCCCTAGGCAAGATTTTGTCTGGTGCCCCCTAGCACCACCACTAGTTCCACCTCTGACCACTTTCCTAGCACCATCACCCCATATGCATAGCAGTCCTCATTTTGGTGTTCCTACCCCCCATATTTTAAATAAGAACAGTGTGCACATTTGGCGCACAGCCCAAAAAGCGGTGTGTTTTTGCTGGGAAGGGGCATGGTCACAAACTAGTACCCCCAATTCAAATTACGCCACACAGTAGTGCAACTTTATCACATTTTATCATGCGATAGTGTCCCTTACTCACATTACATCACATAGTAGTACCAATTTACCTTATATACATTAGTCCTCACAGTAGTGCCCCTTATTCAGATTACATCACACTGAATTGCTCCTTATTCACATTACACCACACCATATTGCACTGTATTCACAGTAGTGCCCTTTCTATATGTTACGCAACACAGTAGAGAACCTTATACACATAATACCACACATCAGTAATGCCTTTATACACATAATTCCTCACAGTAATGCCCCTTACACATATGACACACATTATTAATGTCCTTATAAACATAATGCGCCTTACACATTATGCCAACCTTTACTAATGTCCCTTACACATATGCCGCACATTATTAGTGCACTTCTACACATAATGACACACATAGTGCCCCTTACACATATGCCGCACATTATTAATGCATTTATACACATGACACACATAATGCCCCTTACACGTATGCCGAACTTTCCTGCACAACCAACCCACCCGCACACAGCACTCACATGTCCACTAACACTGTGACCTCTGCCTCTGCTTGGATACAGATATATCCTCATACACCTTGCCTCAATGCTTTATGCAGCAGGCGATGCCTGGCGTAAGTCAACTGGTAGCTTTGCTAACATTGGGCACCTTTTTTTGACGAAAATGCGTCTTATTTGCATCACTATGTAGGTAGGATGCACAAGCAGCTTCTGCTGATTAAAATGATATGCAGCATGCCTATGTTCTGTATGTGACTGTGGCTGTATCTGCATACGAAATGCTACGCTACAGTGATTTCCAGGAATACACTGTAACGCAGCATTTCGTATGCAGATACAGCTGCAGTCACACACAGAATATAGGCATGCTGCATATCATTTTAATCAGCAGAAGCTGCTTGTGCCCCTAGGCATACCAAATGCCCTAGGTATTTGCCTAGTTTGCCTATGCCTAGGGCTGGCTCTGGCAGCACCCCTACAGAGCACACACTAACCCCACCCGATGCCACCACCCTCAGTCGTTACTGTGAGCTGTGAAAGGAGCTACACCTCAAGGGGTACCCACTGTTAGATGGGGTACAATGTTGTAGAAACAAAGACAAAAGGTTCTTGAGGGCACTAATCTATAAATACCACCTAGATGTTTGTTGGTCCTAACTAGGATTAGTTAGACCAAACAAATTAAATAAAATACATTTTTTTCCACAATTTATACAATTTACATGCAGAAAACAGTGAATCACAATATGTATAGTATATATTTCATAGTGAATCCACATAAAACATTTTACATTTAAAAAAAATTGTGTTTGATTGTGGAAGTGAAAAGATGTCGGATCCTTTCCGACGGAAAGGATCCAACATTTCAGTATTCAATTAGCAGCTAAATCAGACAGGATTTGGCCATTCCCGACAATGCCAATCCGACTTCTTTTGATCCGGCCCTCAGTATTATTTAGCTCAGTACCCCAGTGCCCAGTGCAGCAGACTCTGCCTATGTAGTACAGCTATAAAAATAGGGATGACACGCAGCGTCTTCTTGAGTTATAAAGATGTTTAATCGATCCATTTTGTTCTTAAATAGCAGATTGCCACTGTTAACATTTCAGTATGTGAACATACTATCCTCAGGGCAATATAGAAATAGTAAACAGACAAATCATATATATATATATATATATATATATATATATGTGTGTGTGTGTGTGTGTGTGTGTGTATCCCTTTGCACTGACACATTTCTAAAGCTATATGCAACAGAAGAGAAAAAAGATGTAACCTTGGTTGGGAGCACACAAACTCTGAGACAGAGGATTGATGGTTATTCATTAAAACATAACTTATCTGATTTGCTCTCTTAATATAAAGTAGTGATGTGCACCGGAAATTTTTTGGGTTTTGTGTTTTGGTTTTGGATTCGGTTCCGCGGCCATGTTTTGGATTCGGACGCGTTTTGGCAAAACCTCCCTGAAAATTTTTTGTTGGATTCGGGTGTGTTTTGGATTCGTTTTTTTAACAAAAAACCCCTCAAAAACAGCTTAAATCATAGAATTTGGGGGTCATTTTGATCCCATAGTATTATTAACCTCAATAACCATAATTTCCACTAATTTCCAGTCTATTCTGAACACCTCACACCTCACAATATTATTTTTAGTCCTAAAATTTGCACCGAGGTCGCTGGACGACTAAGCTAAGCGACTCAAGTGGCCGACACAAACACCTGGCCCATCTAGGAGTGGCACTGCAGTGTCAGACAGGATGGCCGATTTAAAAAATAGTCCCCAAACAGCTCATGATGCAAAGAAAAAAAGAGGTGCACCAAGGTCGCATCCTTGACTGCAGTGTCAGACAGGATGGCACTTCAAAAAATCCTTGACTGCAGTGTCAGACAGGATGGCACTTCAAAAAATAGTCCCCAAACAGCACATGATGCAAAGAAAAAAAGAGGTGCACCAAGGTCGCTGGATGGCTAAGCTAAGCGACTCAAGTGGCCGACACAAACACCTGGCACATCTAGGAGTGGCACTGCAGTGTCAGACAGGATGGCAGATTTAAAATATAGTCCCCAATCAGCACATAATGCAAAGAAAAAAAGAGGTGCACCAAGGTCGCTGGATGGCTAAGCTAAGCGACCCAAGTGGCCGACACAAACACCTGGCCCATCTAGGAGTGGCACTGCAGTGTCAGATAGGATGGCACTTCAAAAAATAGTCCCCAAACAGCACATGATGCAAAGAAAAAAAGAGGTACACCAAGGTCGCTGGATGGCTAAGCTAAGCGACCCAAGTGGCCGACACAAACACCTGGCCCATCTAGGAGTGGCACTGCAGTGTCAGACAGGATGGCAGATTTAAAAAATAGTCCCCAAACAGCACATGATGCAAAGAAAAAAAGAGGTGCAATGAGGTAGCTGTGTGACTAAGCTAAGCGACCCAAGTGGCCGACACAAACACCTGGCCCATCTAGGAGTGGCACTGCAGTGTCAGACAGGATGGCACTTCAAAAAATAGTCCCCAAACAGCACATGATGCAAAGATAAATTAAAGAAAAAAGAGGTGCAATATGGAATTGTCCTTGGACCCTCCCACCCACCCTTATGTTGTATAAACAGGACATGCACACTTTAACAAACCGATCATTTCAGCGACAGGGTCTGCCACACGACTGTGACTAAAATGACTGGTTGGTTTGGGCCCCCACCAAAAAAGAAGCAATCAATCTCTCCTTGCACAAACTGGATCTACAGAGGCAAGATGTCCACCTCCTCCTCATCCTCCGATTCCTCACCCCTTTCACTGTGTACATCCCCCTCCTCACAGATTATTAATTCGTCCCCACTGGAATCCACCATCTCAGGTCCCTGTGTACTTTCTGGAGGCAATTGCTGGTGAATGTCTCCACGGAGGAATTGATTATAATTCATTTTGATGAACATCATCTTCTCCACATTTTCTGGAAGTAACCTCGTATGCCGATTGCTGACAAGGTGAGCGGCTGCACTAAACACTCTTTCGGAGTACACACTGGAGGGGGGGGGGGGGGGCAACTTAGGTAGAACAAAGCCAGTTTGTGCAAGGGCCACCAAATTGCCTCTTTTTCCTGCCAGTATACATACGGACTGTCTGAAGTGCCTACTTGGATGTGGTCACTCATACAATCCTCCACCATTCTTTCAATGTTGACAGAATCATATGCAGTGACAGTAGACGACATGTCAGTAATCGTTGGCAGGTCCTTCAGTCCGGACCAGATGTCAGCACTCGCTCCAGACTACCCTACATCACCACCAGCGGGTGGGCTCGGAATTCTTAGCCTTTTCCTCGCAGCACCAGTTGCGGGAGAATGTGAAGGAGGAGCTGTTGACGGGTCACGTTCCGCTTGACTTGACAAGTGTCTCACCAGCAGGTCTTTGCACCTCTGCAGACTTGTGTCTGCCGGAAAGAGAGATACAACATAGGCTTTAAACCTAGGATCGAGCACGGTGGCCAAAATGTAGTGCTCTGATTTCAACAGATTGACCACCCGTGAATCCTGGTTAAGTGAATTAAGGGCTCCATCCACAAGTCCCACATGCCTAGCGGAATCGCTCCATTTTCGCTCCTCCTTCAATCTCTCCAGCTGCTTCTGCAAAAGCCTGATGAGGGGAATGACCTGACTCAGGCTGGCAGTGTCTGAACTGACTTCACGTGTGGCAAGTTCAAAGGGTTGCAGAACCTTGCACAACGTTGAAATCATTCTCCACTGCGCTTGAGTCAGGTGCATTCCCCCTCCTTTGCCTATATCGTAGGTAGCTGTATAGGCTTGAATGGCCTTTTGCTGCTACTCCATCCTCTGAAGCATATAGAGGGTTGAATTCCACCTCGTTACCACCTCTTCCTTCAGATGATGGCAGGGCAGGTTCAGGACTGTTTGTTGGTGCTCCAGTCTTCGGCACGCTGTGGCTGAATGCCGAAAGTGGCCCGCAATTCTTCGGGCCACCGACAGCATCTCTTGCACGCCCCTGTCGTTTTTTAAATAATTCTGCACCACCAAATTCAATGTATGTGCAAAACATGGGACGTGCTGGAATTTGCCCACATGTAATGCACGCACAATATTGGTGGCGTTGTCCGATGTCACAAATCCCCAGGAGAGTCCAATTGGGGTAAGCCATTCTGCGATGATGTTCCTCTGTTTCCGTAAGAGGTTGTCAGCTGTGTGCCTCTTCTGGAAAGCAGTGATACAAAGCGTAGCCTGCCTAGGAACGAGTTGGCATTTGCGATATGCTACTACTGGTGCCGCCGCCGCTGTTCTTGCTGCGGGAGGCAATACATCTACCCAGTGGGCTGTCACAGTCATATAGTCCTGAGTCTGCCCTGCTCCACTTGTCCACATGTCCTTGGTTAAGTGGATATTGGGTACAACTGCATTTTTTAGGACACTGGTGACTCTTTTTCTGACGTTTGTGTACATTCTCGGTATCGCCTGCTTAGAGAAATGGAACCTAGATGGTATTTGGTACCGGGGACACAGTACCTCAATCAATTCTCTAGTTCCCTGTGAATTAACGGTGGATACCGGAAACACATTTAACACCACCCAGGCTGCCAACACCTGAGTTATCCGCTTTGCAGCAGGATGACTGCTGTGATATTTCATCTTCCTCGCAAAGGACGGTTGGACAGTCAATTGCTTACTGAAAGTAGTACAAGTGGTCTTCCGACTTCCCCTCTGGGATGACGATCGAGTCCCAGCAGCAACAACAGCAGCGCCAGCAGCAGTAGGCGTTACACTCAAGTATTCATCGAGGAATCCCAGGCAGGAGAGGACTCGTCAGACTTGACAGTGACATGGCCTGCAGGACTATTGTCTTTCCTGTCTAAGGAGGAAATTGACACTGAGGGAGTTGGTGGTGTGGTTTGCAGGAGCTTGGTTACAAGAGGAAGGGATTTAGTTGTCAGTGGACTGCTTCCGCTGTCACCCAAAGTTTTTGAACTTGTCAATGACTTCTGATGAATGCGCTCCAGGTGACGTATAAGGGAGGATGTTCCTAGGTGGTTAACGTCCACACCACTACTTATTACAGCTTGACAAAGGCAACACACGGCTTGACAAATGTTGTCCGCATTTCTGTTAAAATAATTCCACACCGACGAGGTGATTTTTTTTTAAATTTGACCAGGCATGTCAATGGCCATATTCATCCTACGGACAACAGGTGTCTCCCCAAGTGCCTGACTTAAACAAACCACCTCACCATCAGAACCCTCCTTGTCAATTTCCTCCTCAGCGCTAGCAACACCCATATCCTCATCCTGGTGTACTTCAACAGTGACATCTTCAATTTGACTATCAGGAACTGGACTGCGGGTGCTCCTTCCAGCACTTGCAGGGGGTGTGCAAATGGTGGAAGGCGCCACCTCTTCCCGTCCAGTGTTGGGAAGGTCAGGCATCGCAACCGACACAATTGGACTCTCCTTGGGGATTTGTGATTTAGAAGAACGCACAGTTCTTTGCTGTGCTTTTGCCAGCTTAAGTCTTTTCATTTTTCTAGCGAGTTTACGCTTCTCATCAGACGCTTTTAATTTTGATTTTTGGGTCATTTTACTGAACTTTTGTTTTTTGGATTTTACATGCCCTCTACTATGATATTGGGCATCGGCCTTGGCAGATGATGTTGATGGCATTTCATCGTCTCGGCCATGACTAGTGGCAGCAGCTTCAGCAAGAGGTGGAAGTGGATCTTAATCTTTCCCTATTTTACGCCATTTTCACTCGTGCTTTGGAGATGATAACGAGAGGACGTGGCTGCGTTCTCTCAGTTTCTGTGTTCAGTGTGCTGCAAATATCTGTGCTCAGTGTGCTTGCAAATATCTGTGCTCAGTGTGCTGCAAATATCTGTGCTCAGTGTGCTTGCAAATATCTGTGCTCAGTGTGCTGAAAATATCTACGTTCTCTGCCTGAAAAACGCTCCATATCTGTGCTGCATTGTAGTATATAGTAGGAGGACAGTGCAGAATTTTGCTGACCACCAGTATATATATATAGCAGTACGGTACAGTAGTCCACTGCAATACCTCTGTGTCATCAAGTATACTATGCATCCATACCTGTGCTGCATTTTAGTTGTGCGCAGTATATAGTAGGAGAACAGTGTAAAATTTTGCTGACCACCAGTATATATATATAGCAGTACGGTACAGTAGTCCACTGCTCTACCTCTGTGTCATCAAGTATACTATGCACCCATACCTGTAATGCATTTTAGTTGTGCGCAGTATATAGTAGGAGGACAGTGCAGAATTTTGCTGACCACCAGTATATATATAGCAGTACGGTACAGTAGTCCACTGCTCTACCTCTGTGTCATCAAGTATACTATGCATCCATACCTGTGATGCATTTTAGTTGTGCGCAGTATATAGTAGGAGGACAGTAGAGAATTTTGCTAACCACCAGTATATATATAGCAGTACGGTACAGTAGTCCACTGCTCTACCTCTGTGTCGTCAAGTATACTATGCATCCATACCTGTGCTGCATTTTAGTTGTGCGCAGTATATAGTAGGAGGACAGTGCAGAATTTTGCTGACCACCAGTATATATATAGCAGTACGGTACAGTAGTCCACTGCTCTACCTCTGTGTCGTCAAGTATACTATGCATTCATACCTGTGCTGCATTTTAGTTGTGCGCAGTATATAGTAGAAGGACAGTGCAGAATTTTGCTGACCACCAGTATATATATAGCAGTACGGTACAGTAGTCCACTGCTCTACCTCTGTGTCGTCAAGTATACTACAAAAGTTCAGTAAAATGACCCAAAAATCAAAATTAAAAGCGTCTGATGAGAAGCGTAAACTTGCCAATATGCAATTTACGACATGGAGTGGCAAGGAACGGCTGGGGCCCTGGCCTATGTTCATGGCTAGTGGTTCAGATTCACATGAGGATGGAAGCACTCATCCTCTCGCTAGAAAACTGCAGTGCCACTCCTAGATGGGCCAGGTGTTTGTGTCGGCCACTTGGGTCGCTTAGCTTAGTCACACAGCTATCTCATTGCACCTCTTTTTTTCTTTGCATCATGTGCTGTTTGGGTACTATTTTTTAAATCTGCCATCCTGTCTGACACTGCAGTGCCACTCCTAGATGGGCCAGGTGTTTGTGTCGGCCACTTGGGTCGCTTAGCTTAGTCACACAGCTACCTCATTGCATCTCTTTTTTTCTTTGCATCATGTGCTGTTTGGGGACTATTTTTTAAATC
Organism: Pseudophryne corroboree; assembly: GCF_028390025.1. NCBI lineage: Eukaryota > Metazoa > Chordata > Amphibia > Anura > Myobatrachidae > Pseudophryne > Pseudophryne corroboree. The sequence continues at coordinate 428,187,170 of NC_086451.1, forward strand.
TGCCATCCTGTCTGACACTGCAGTGCCACTCCTAGATGGGCCAGGTGTTTGTGTCGGCCACTTGGGTCACTTAGCTTAGCCATCCAGCGACCTCGGTGCAAATTTTAGGACTAAAAATAAGATTGTGAGGTGTGAGGTGTTCAGAATAGACTGGAAATGAGTGGAAATCATGATTATTGTGGTTAATAATACTATGGGATCAAAATGACCCCCAAATTCTATGATTTAAGCTGTTTTTGAGGGTTTTTTGTAAAAAAAAAAAACCCGAATCCAAAACACACCCGAATCCAACAAAAAATTTTCAGGGAGGTTTTGCCAAAATGTGTCTGAATCCAAAACACGGCCGCGGAACTGAATCCAACACCAAAACACAAAACCCGAAAATTTTCCGGTGCACATCATTACTTGCCAGTGACATGGCCTGCAGGACTATTGGCGTTCCTGTCTAAGGAGGAAATTGACACTGAGGGAGTTCAGTGGCAAACGCAGGATTTTTAGGGGGGTTTCCATATTTATAGACACACTTTATATATATATATATATATATACAGAATACAGACAGACAGACATATATGGAAACCCCCAACCCACTGCGAATATATACATGTACGTATTTATTTTTATATATATATATATATATATATATATATATTTATTATGAGAGAGGCATGGATAGAGGGGGGATGGGGAAAGAGAGAGAGGCATGGGGAGTGAGAGGGGCATGGGCAGGGAAGAGGAGGCATGGGATGGTGAGAAGAGAGGCATGGGGGAGAGAAGAGAGGGGACACGGAGAGAGGAGAGAGAGAAGGGCATGGAGAGAGATGTTTGGGGGGGGGGGAAGAGAGGCATGGGGGAAAGAGAGAGAGATATCAGCAGCAGAATGAGACTGGGCAGAAGAGCTTGCACTCAGAGTTAGGTGCTTTGGAAAGCAGTTGCTTGGAGGCTGGAGGTCTCTGAAGGAGGCTGTGTTGTCTCTCCGGCCAGGCACCATAGAATGTGCAGAAGCTGTAGTGGACTCCCGTAACCCAGGTACACTCAGGCGGTCGTGCAGGGGTAAGGCAGAGATGAGACGGCCGATAAAGGATGGTATGAGTGAAGGGAGGAGCTCGCTAACACTATATATATTATATACATGAGCTGTGTGACTGAGTGATTTGTGTGGGCAGATTTCAAGGGGGGGCATCTTTAGTAAATGGGTTATATAGCCATACACAGATAAAAAAATAATATATATATATATATATATATATATATATAGAGAGAGAAGTTCCAAAGTCCGGCACTCCCCGCAGCATAGGCAACTTGAGCCGGTGCCCTCACAATCAAAGAATGTATAGCAAACACAGGTGCGACACTCGTGTTTGCTATATATATATATATATATATATATATATATACACACACACTATCTCCTATATAATAGCCCAGATCTGTGACTCTGTGCCTGGCCGTAACGCTGGGCGGAGTCACAGATCTGGGCGGAGTCACAGATGGAGGAGAGGTGGCTGGATCCTGCCTGCGATTCCCCGGCACGCTCCCCCTGGCTCCTCCACACGGCGGGTACTGGGGTGAGGGCTGTCACTCTCACCCGCCAGGGACCCTCCCTCACGTGGATGATGGCATGATGAGAGCCGCAGGAGCCGCCAGAGCGGTTTACAGGCCAGAACCGCTGCTGCGCCCCGTCACCTGCCCCTCCCCCAGGCGGGCGGCTCTGCTCAGGGAGCCAGTGGGGCGCACAACTGTCAGTGCCGGTAGGTGAGGGGTAGGCGGCGGCTTCCCCGTGCGCCCGATGCTGGGGTCTCTGTCCTCCGATTTGTCTCCATCCAGCCCACACACCCACCTGCCACCATTGCGCCTGCGCAGCACATTGGGGGGAGAGGGACTGAGAGAGGAGGGGGCTGCAGCACAGACCCCATGCACCCTGCACCCAGCCACATGTAACAGGCTCCCACGTCCTATGTTGGGATGGGAGCTGATGACATAACTGCACTCACCAGGTTACCACAATGACACATCCAAAATTACACAACAAATAAAATGTACAGGTGCAGCTCACTCCCACGTGGCTAAATGTATTGCTGGGCAAAACAGTCCCATCACACACCCGCCCCTCCCCCGGACCCCCCCATGCACAGCACCTCCGCCCCTCCCCCACCTGCAGCACTTCCGAATCCCCTCCCCCATCTAAGGCACCCCCGCACCAGCCCATCCCCCAGCCATGGCGCCTCCAGATCCCCTGCCCCAACCGCCGCACCACCGCACCCACCTCACCCACCTCTCCACCACCCGCAGCGCCTATGGACCCCATCCCCTATCGGCGATACCCACACACCTGCCACTCCCCCACCTGCGTCAACCCCACAACTCCCCGACCCGCACCACCTCCCGACCCCCTATTCCACTCACTGCACCCCAGCACCCGCACCTTCCCCACCCTGCAGCGCCACCGGAACCCCTCCCCCATCCACCTCACCCACGCCTCTCCCCCACCCGCAGCGCCTCCGGAACTCATCCACAGCCCCCACACCCCCCGCCCCTCCGCCAGCCGCATCACCTCCCAAACCCCTCCCCCATACGCAGTACCCACCCCTCCCCCACCCGCCCCTCCCTCACCCACAGCACCTCCAGACCCCCGCCTCCATCCACGCCCCACCCCCACCCACTGCATCTACAGACCCCTTCCGCGGCACACCGCAACTACCCCTCCCCCACCCGCAACACCTCTGGAACCCCTCACTCAACCGCACCCCCCCCCCCTGCACCCGCACCTCCCCAAAACGCACCCAAAAAAAATAAAAATGTAAAGGTGCTGCATAGACAGGCCAGCCTATGGAGCTCACTTCCACGTGGCTAAATGTATTGCTGGGCAAAACAGTCCTGTCACACACCCGCCCCTCCCCCACCTGCAGCTCCCCCAGACCCCCTCCCCCATCCATGGCACCCTCCCCCAGCCGTGGCACTTCCAGACCCCCTACCCCACCCACCGTACCCACCCCTCCACCATCCTCAGCGCCTATGGACCCCATCCACCATCGCCGACACTCCCGCACCTGCCACTCCCCCACCCGCATCAACCCCACCCCTCCCCCACCACGACACCTCCCAACCCCCTATTTCACTCGCGGCACCCCAGCACCCGCACCTTCCCCACCCGCAGCGCCACCGGAAACCCTCCCCCATCCACCACAGCACCTCCACCTCACCCACCCGTGACACCCCCGCCCCTCCCCCACCCTCAGCACCTCCGGAACTCATCAACAGCCCCCACTCCCCCGCCCCTCCACCAGCCGCAACACCTCCCCAACCCCTCCCCCATCCGCAGTTCCTACCCCTCCCCCACCCACAGCACCTCCAGACACCCGCCTCCATCCGCAGCCACTCATCCCCCACCCACTGCATTTACAGACCCCTTCCGCGGCACCCCGCAACTACCCCTCCCCAACCCGCAACACTTCTGGAACCCCTCAAACGCACCCAAAAAAACCCAAAAATTTAAAGGTGCACTATAGGCATGCCAGCCTATGGAGCTCACTTCCACGTGGCTAAATGTATTGCTGGGCAAAACAGTCCCGTCACACACCCGCCTCTCCCCCACCTACAGCTCTCCCGGACCCCCTCCCCCATCCACGGCACCGCGCACCCACCCCTCCCCCACCCGTGACGCCTCCAGACCCCCTACCCCACCCCCCGCACCACCGCACCCACCCCTCCACCACCCGCAGCGCCTAAGGTCTCCATCCACCACCAGCGACACCCCCGCACCTGGAACTGCCCTACCCGCATCAACCACGCCCCTCCCCCACCCACGGCACCTCCTGACCCCCTATTACACTCGCGGCACCCCAGCACCCGAACCTTCCCCACCCACAGCCCCATCGGAACACCTCCACTATCCACCACAGCACCTCCCCCTCCCCCACCCGCGACACTCCCGCCCCACCCGCAGCGCCTCCGGAACTCATTTACGGCCCCCACTACCCTACCCCTCCCCCAGCTGCAACACCTCCCCCCATCCGCAGTACCCACCCCTCCCCCACCCACAGCACCTCCGGACCCCCGCCTCCATCCGCGCCCATCCGCGCCCCACCCGCAACCACTCATCCCCCACCCACAGCATCTACAGACCGCGGCACCCCGCAACCACCCCTTACCCACCCTCAGCACCTCTGGAACCCTTCACCCAACCGCACCCCCTTGCACCCCCCCCCCCCCCCTTCACCTGCCCCTCCCCCATGCACAGCACCTCCAGACCCCCTCCTTCATCCGTGGCCCCCCACACCCGCCCCTCACCCACCAGCAACATCTACAGACCCCCTCCATCATCCGCCCCACCAGCAGTCTCTCTGGACCCCCTCCACCATCCGCACCCTCACTTCTCCCCCACCTGCAGTACCTTTGGACCCCCTACAACATCCACAGGCCACCTCTCCACAACACACAGCACCTTGGACACCATCCGCAGCCGCTACCAGTGAGTCCCTGAATCAGTGATGATCAGCGGCACGGAGAGCCACCTCCACCTCACTGCACCCACCCCCTTTTCAAGCCCCCCCCCCCACGCTGAACTTACACCTGCATTCTGTACATCGTGCCCTGCAGGCGCTGTTCACGCTGTCGCAAGGGGCTACGCCCCCTTCACCATCGAATGCCCTTTTTTTCGCGCAATATTTAACCACTAACAAAACTAGCAATGCTGGTAATACTCCATATAATACAAATATTGAACGGCAGAAAGGCGTGCAGGGGTTAAGGGGGCGTAGCCCCTTGCGACGGTGTGAAGAGCGCCCGTAGGGCGCGATGAATCACCTAGTATATAAATATATATACAGTGTATACATAGTGTGTGTGTGTGTGTGTGTGTGTGTGTATATACACATGTATGTATGTATATAATATATATATATATATACATACATAAATACGGTATATATACACCGTGCATGTATATATAGCCCATTTATTAAAGATGACCCCCTCTGAACACAGTATCTATCTATCTATCTATCTATCTATCTATCTATCTATATATATACACACAGTGTATACATAGTGTGTGTGTGTATATATATATATATATATATATATATATACACACACACACACACACACACACACACACACACACACACACACACACACGCATATATACGGTATATATACACTGTGCATGTATATACAACCCATTTATTAAAGGTGCCCCCCCTCTGAATACACACACACATCACTCAGTCACACAGCTGATGCTGCTATCGGGACATCACAGAGAAGGGGAAGTGAGTTATCACCCGGCTCCCCACACACGCCCTGAGTTCTCACCCGGCTCCCCACACGCGGCCGCCCGCCGGCACCACCTACCATCCCCCCGGCATGCAAGACAGACATACACCCAGGGTCGGACTGGCCCACAGGGGTACCAGGGAAACCACTGGTAGGCCCCACTGCCTGAGGGCCCACACCTTCCTCTAGGGATCAGGTTCCAGACTGTGGACTTGTATTATACATGTTAGATATGTTGCATTACACTGCACTATACTATTGTGTATTTCAAGCCTCTGTGGAGGCTGGCCACAGCCCCTTTGTAGACTGGCCACACCCCTCAGTATGGGCCCCTATAATTGCATTCCCCCGGTGGGCCCTTCATGCCCCAGTCCGACACTGCATACACCTGACCTGCTGCCGGAGTCAGCGCATCACCATGCGCTCTCTGTCAAAGCCCCATGGGAGCTGCGGCTGCGTATGGGAGTTGGTGGTGTGGTTTGCAGGAGCTTGGGTACAAGAGGAAGAAGGGATTTAGTTGTCAGTGGACTGCTTCCACTGTCACCCAAAGTTTTTGAACTTGTCAATGACTTCTGATGAATGCGCTCCAGGTGACGTATAAGGGAGGATGTTCCTAGGTGGTTAACGTCCTTACCCCTACTTATTACAGCTTGACAAAGGCAACACACGGCTTGACACCAGTTGTCCGCATTTCTGTTTAAATAATTCCACACAGTAGAGGTGATTTTTTTTGTATTTTGACCAGGCATGTCAATGGCCATATTCGTCCCAGGGACAACAGGTGTCTCCCCGGGTGCCTGACTTAAACAAACCACCTCTCCATCAGACTCCTCCTTGTCAATTTCCTCCTCAGCGCCAGCAACACCCATATCCTCATCCTGGTGTACTTCAACAGTGACATCTTCAATTTGACTATCAGGAACTGGACTGCGGGTGCTCCTTCAAGCACTTGCAGGGGGCGTGCAAATGGTGGAAGGAGCCACCTCTTCCCGTCCAGTGTTGGGAAGGTCAGGCATCGCAACCGACACAATTGGACTCCCCTTGGGGATTTGTGATTTAGAAGAACGCACAGTTCTTTGCTGAGCTTTTGCCAGCTTAACTCTTTTCATTTTTCTAGCGGGAGGATAAGTGCTTCCATCCTCATGTGAAGCTGACCCACTAGTCATGAGGAACATAGGAGAGGTCCTTACCCGTTCCTTGCCACTCCGTGTCGTAAATGGCATATTGGCAAGTTTACGCTTCTCCTCAGATGTTTTTAATTTAGATTTTTGGGTCAATTTACTGAACTTTTGTTTTTTGGATTTAACATGCTCTCTACTATGACATTGGGCATCGGCCTTGCCAGACGATGTTGATGGCATTTCATCGTCTCTGCCATGACTAGTTGCAGCAGCTTCAGCACTAGGTGGAAGTGGATCTTGATCTTTCCCTATTTTACCCTCCACATTTTTGTTCTCCATTTTTAAATGTGTGGAATTATATGCCAGTAATATATCTGGAATTAGACGGCAGTAATGTCTGGAATTAGATACCACTAGATAGATACCAGATACCACTGTGACTGGAATGATGATGACCTATGCACAGTGACAGGACACTACCACAGCACCCTACAGCAGCAAGATGCAGCAAAAGACACTGGACTTTTAGTCACCACAATGCAGCACTGACACTGAGCACAGATATTAAGCACTGTTCAGGATACTAGAAGTGACACGGAGCTGCACGATACAGCAATGGACTACTGTACTGTACTACTATATACTGGTGGTCACCACAATGCAGCACTGTACTACTATATATATATACTGATCACCACAATGCAGCACAAATATTGAGCACTGATCAGGAGAATAGAACTGAGCCTGACACTGAGCTGCAAGATACAGCAATGGACTACTGTACTGTACTACTATATACTGGTGGTCACCACAATGCAGCACTGTACTACTATATATATACTGGTCACCACAATGCAGCACAGATATTGAGCACTGATCAGGAGAATAGAACTGAGTCTGACACTGAGCTGCAAGATACAGCAATGGCCTACTTTACTATACTACTATATAATGGTGGTCACCACAATGCAGCACTGTACTACTATATAATGGTCACCACAATGCTGCACAGATATTGAGCACTGATCAGGAGAATAGAACTGAGTCTGACACGGAGCTAAAAGATACAGCAATGGACTACTGTACTGTACTGTACTACTATATACTGGTGGTCACCACAATGCAGCACTGTACTACTATGTACTGGTCACCACAAAGCAGCACAATATTGAGCACTGATCAGGAGAATAGAAGTGACACAGAGCAGCAAGACACAGCAATGGCCTACTGTACTGTACTACTATATACTGGTGGTCATCACATTGTAGCACTGTACTACTATATACTGGTCACCACAATGCAGCACAGATATTGAGCACTGATCAGGAGAATAGAACTGAGTCTGACATGGAGCTGCAAGATAAAGCAGTGGACTACTGTATTGTACTACTATATACTGGTGGTCACCACAATGCAGCAATGTACTACTATTTATATACTGGTCACCACAATGCAGCACAGATATTGAGCACTGATCACGAGAATAGAACTGAGTCTGACACAGAGCTGCAATATACAGCAATGGAATACTGTACTGTACTACTATATACTCGTGGCCACCACAATGCAGCACTATACTACTATATATATATATATATATATATATATATATACTGGTCACCACAATGCAGCACAGATATTGAGCACTGATCAGGAGAATAGAACTGAGTCTGACACGGAGCTGCAAGATACAGCAATGGCCTACTTTACTGTACTACTATATACTGGTGGTCACCACAATGTAGCATTGTACTACTATATACTGGTCACCACAATGCAGCACAGATATTGAGCACTGATCAGGAGAATAGAACTGAGTCTGACACAGAGCTGCAAGATACAGCAATGGACTACTGTACTGTACTACTATATACTGGTGGTCACCACAATGCAGCACTGTACTACTATATATATACTGGTCACCACAATGCAGCACAGATATTGAGCACTGATTAGGAGAATAGAGCAGAGTCTGACACGGAGCTGCAAGATACAGCAATGGACTACTGTATTGTACTACTATATACTGGTGGTCATCACAAAGCAGCACTGTACTACTATATACTGGTCACAACAATGCAGCACAGATATTGAGCACTGATCAGGAGAATAGAATTGAGTCTGACACAGAGCTGCAAGATACAGCAATGGACTGTACTGTAATACTATATACTGGTGGTCACCACAATGCAGCACTGTACAACTATTTATATACTGGTCACCACAATGCAGCACAGATATTGAGCACTGATCAGTAGAATAGAACTGAGTCTGACATGGAGCTGCAAGTTACAGCAATGGACTACTGTACTGTACTACTATATACTGGTGGTCACCACAATGCAGCACTGTACTTCTATATAATGGTCACCACAATGCAGCATAGATATTGAGCACTGATCAGGAGAATAGAAGTGACACAGAGCAGAAAGATACAGCAATGGCCTTCTGTACTGTACTACTATATACTGGTGGTCATCACAATGCAGCACTGTACTACTATACTGGTCACCACAATGCAGCACAGATATTGAGCACTGATCAGGATACTAGAACTGAGTCTGAAACGGAGCTGAAAGATACAGCACTGGCCTACTGTACTGTACTACTATATACTGGTGGTCACCACAATGCAGCCCTGTACTACTATATACTGGTCACCACAATGCAGCACAGATATTGAGCACTGATCAGGATACTAGAACTGAGTCTGACACGGAGCTGCAAGATACAGCAATGGCCTGCTGTACTGTACTATTATATATTCTGGTGGTCACCACAATGCAGCACTGTACTACTATATACTGGTCACCACAATGCTGCACAGATATTGAGCACTGATCAGGAGAATAGAACTGAGTCTGACACGGAGCTGCAAGATACAGCAATGGACTACTGTACTGTACTACTATATACTGGTGGTCACCACAATGCAGCACTGTACTACTGTATATACTGGTCACCACAATGCAGCACAGATATTGAGCACTGATCAGTAGTATAGAACTGAGTCTGACACGGAGCTGCAAGTTACAGCAATGGACTACTGTACTGTACTACTATATACTGGTGGTCGCCACAATGCAGCAGTGTACTGCTATATACTGGTCACCACAATGCAGCACAGATACTGAGCACTGATCAGGAGAATAGAACTGAGTCTGACATGGAGCTGCAAGATACAGCAATGGACTACTGTATTGTACTACTATATACTGGTGGTCACCACAATGCAGCACTGTACTACTATATATATACTGGTCACCACAATGCAGCACAGATATTGAGCACTGATCACGAGAATAGAACTGAGTCTGACACACAGCTGCAAGATACAGCAATGGACTACTGTATTGTACTACTATATACTGGTGGCCACCACAATGCAGCACTGTACTTCTATATACTGGTCACCACAATGCAGCACAGATATTGAGCACTGATCAGGAGAATAGAAGTGACACAGAGCAGCAAGATACAGCAATGGACTACTGTACTGTACTACTATATACTGGTGGTCACCACAATGCAGCACTGTACTACTATATACTGGTCACCACAATGCAGCACAGATATTGAGCACTGATCAGGAGAATAGAAGTGACACAGAGCAGCAAGATGCAGCAATGGCCTACTGTACTGTACTACTATATACTGGTGGTCATCACAATGCAGCGCTGTACTACTATACTGGTCACCACAATGCAGCATAGATATTGAGCACTGATCAGGAGAATAGACTTGAGTCTGACACGGAGCTGCAAGATACAGCAATGGCCTACTTTACTGTACTACTATATACTGGTGGTCACCACAATGTAGCATTGTACTACTATATACTGGTCACCACAATGCTGCACAGATATTGAGCACTAATCAGGAGAATAGAACTGAGTCTGAAACGGGGCTGCAAGATACAGCAATGGACTACTGTACTGTACTACTATATACTGGTGGTCACCACAATGCAACACTGTACTACTATATATATACTGGTCACCACAATGCAGCACAGATATTGAGCACTGATCAGGAGAATAGAGCTGAGTCTGACATGGAGCTGCAATATACAACAATGGACTACTGTATTGTACTACTATATACTGGTGGTCATCACAATGCAGCACTGTACTACTATATACTTGTCACCACAATGTAGCACAGATATTGAGCACTGATCAGGAGAATAGAATTGAGTCTGACACAGAGCTGCAAGATACAGCAATGGACTACTGTACTGTAATACTATATACTGGTGGTCACCACAATGCAGCACTGTACTACTATATACTGGTCACCACAATGCAGCACAGATATTGAGCACTGATCAGGAGAATAGAAGTGACACAGTGCAGCAAGATACAGCAATGGCCTTCTGTACTGTACTACTATATACTGGTGGTCATCACAATGCAGCACTGTACTACTATACTGGTCACCACAATGCAGCACAGATATTGAGCACTGATCAGGATACTAGAACTGAGTCTGACACAGAGCTGCAAGATACAGCACTGGCCTACTGTACTGTACTACTATATACTGGTGGTCACCACAATGCAGCACTGTACTACTATATACTGGTGGTCACCACAATGCAGCACTGTACTACTATATACTGGTCACCACAATGCAGCACAGATATTGATCACTGATCAGGATACTAGAACTGAGTTTGACACGGAGCTGCAAGATACAGCAATGGCCTGCTGTACTGTACTATTATATATACTGGTGGTCACCACAATGCAGCACACTGAGCACAGATATTGAGCTTTTCAGGCAGAGAACGTAGCCACGTCCTCTTCGCTCAATCAACAATGCACAAGGGAAAATGGCAGTGATGCACAACTGTTTATATGGAATCCGAATCTCGCGAGAATCCGACAGCTGAATATATATATATATATATATATACATACATACAAGGTCACGTCACATTGTTATGACCACCAGCTATTAGCCAGAGTAAATACTTTAGAGACCCACACGCAGCAGGGATTGGTGAACTGTAATTTTAGACACACATCTGGTAGCCCCCCATGTTCATTTTGATAGTGAGCTGCTCCACTGTCACGTGTCGGTCGGCCCTCATGCACCTTCATGACCGACATTCACCTCTCACACCAATGGCACACGGTGCACCGCAGTTTCCATGTCGGTAATTTGCAATGGTGCCATTTGTCCAGTCACGATACACCTTCACCCCAGCAGCACACTAACAGTTCACAAACTGCCACCCTTGACCCAAAAGCTGATAATCATTCTCTTTTGCAACTCAGATAAATCGCCCCTTTTACCCATGGCAGCAGCGAGTGATATGTATGCAGACAGCCTATTGCATACCTTTTATATATATATATATATATATGTGTGTGTGTGTGTGTAAGAGGGCGGCGGTGCGTGTGATGGTGCCTGCTGCCGTGCAGGTGTAGTTTCGGTACTCACCAGGCGCCGCTCTCTCACCTTCAGGTACCGGAACCTTCAACGGACATGGCACTCTTCAGTCGGATCCGGACACAGCGATTCCCTCTCGGAGCTGACAGACGAACGAGCTGAGGAGAAAATAGTCTACCTTAAAGGGGGTATCAACCCTTCTTCCACCGGAAAAGGGGATACCCCAGGGGTGACGGCGACCTTCACCGGTTGGGTGAAAGGTCATCACTGGCACAAAGCCTCAGCCACCCAGAAGTCACACACTCGCACTCTCGTGCGTAGTGTGATGAAGGGGTTCTCACGTCCGTGAGCAAACCCCTATTCCGGCGCTCGGGGACAGACAAAGGACAAACGTACACAGATGCTACTCACCGTCAGTTCCGCACTGCAAAACGTCTTCTCCCCTTACAGGTCCCTGTAAGGAGGCAAACAAACAAGCAAACAGCCGTGCAGGGCCTAACTCTAACCTAGTGTCACACCCCTATACTAACTACAACGGCAGAGCCCTCAAACTAGCTCTGTGGGTGTGGTGCAACAACATTAAACACAGACTTAACAAGCTCACACCTTGCCCTGCACGGTAACAACATATCCAATCACAATCCACAGCGCAAGCAACTACCACGGTGCTGTCCCTTTAAGTACCTGAATCAGAACACCAGGTAGTGGGGTCCACACAGCTCTCCCATCTCCCGTACTCTCTTTCCACGGGCTCAGGCCGAGCGGGCCTGCCTGCCTAAACACCTTGGGGTGGACTGGGCCTAGTGCCCAGTGCCACCTCTATTCACCTTCGGGAAACCGCTTATTTATTGGGCCTAGCGCCCCCTATTTGCGCACGTTGGGTGACCTGAGCCTAGTACCCAGCGTCACCTTACATTAACCTAATTGGCCAACATACACTAGGGCCTAATGCCCTCTAATGCCCCACAGGTCTATTGCCTGATATGCCCCTCGGGCCTAATGCCCGCCTAACTGGTGCCACAGGCTGGTGGCCTGACTATCCTTACGGGCCTAGTGCCCACTATGTGCCCTCAGGCCTAATGCCCACCTATCAGGGCCCGACTAAATGCCCCCACGGGCCAGGAGGGCCCGACTAAATGCCCCCACGGGCCAGGAGGGCCCGACTAAATGCCCACAGGCCGGAAGGGCCTGACTGTGCCCACGGGCCTAATGCCCGTACACCCGGTGGTCTAGGGAGGAGAGGGGGGGCACCTTAGAAGGGCCTACCTGTGGTGGAGAAGGCTGCAGTGGGGAACTGCACAGCTCAATTGTTTCCCACCACTGCAGCGCTTCTCGGCCTGGATGAGCTCTTCTGCCGCTCGCCCGTCCTGGCCAGCGGCGCCGCCGTCTCTTCTCCGTGTCCAGCCGCCGCTGGACCTCTTCTTTCCGGAGCCTGGAGTCTTCTGGTCTCTTCCGCGCCCACCGGAGCTTCTTCCGCGACGTCTTCCTCCTCCTGGCGCCACTCCGCTCTTCGCCGCTCTTTGGCGCGGCTTCTTCTCTCTTCGGCTCCCGCCCAGCGTCTGACGTCAGATGCGGGGTGTGGGGCCTGTGACGCGGCGAGCGCCGATTGGCTCGCCGCGCCCGCTTCTGATTGGCCGGCGCCCCGCGAGCCGCAATTGGCTCGCGGACGGCGCCGGATTTGAAAAGCCGCGGGCGGCGCTTTTGATTGGCGGCCAGAATGGCGCCAAGTTTAAAGCGCCGCTGCCGCGCCGCTACCCGCCGCCGCCGACAGCCTGGTGCAGGGAAACGTCTGATCCCTGCACCAGACACCCGCCGCTGCTGTACACCCAGCGCTGGGGACAGACAAGCTGCCCCAGCGCTGTCCACCCTTTTGCACTCTGCAGGGGACACAGATCCCCTGCACCCTGCAGTGCTGATGTGCCCTGGGACACAGGGCACATCTCCACATGTGTGTACAGGCCAGACGACAGGGGGGGGGGGGGGACAAAGGGGACACCTATACCGGGCCCCGAGGTTCAGAAGTGTCCCGAGCATCAGGCAGGGCTGTTTCTTTCTATGGGTTTAGTGGGCAGGATTCTAAGGTCCGATGGCAAGCTCCCCCTCCCCCAGACCTAGAGCTGATAGAGGTGATAATATTCCCCCAACCCCCCCCCCCCCCCCATCACTACCACCTCTTATGGGCTGTTCTGTTCAGTCACTGCTACCTGCCAATCACTTCCATAAAGTCACGGTACTGAATCCTGGCATCGGTCAGTACTCACAATGTCTCCCTGAAGTGACAATCAGCCTCCGCAGCTCCCTGCTTCACCACCACTACCCCCGTGTTCACAGCAGTGCCGGCTCCTGCTCAAGCAATGCTCAGCTTCAGCCGCCTGTGTCAGTGCCACCTTGTTGTCATGCTCCTTAGTCTCCTACAATACATTTTCCATGTTTTAGAAGCATAGACCACAAGCAAGGGCGTAGCTACCATAGGTGCAGGCAGTGCAGCTGCTATGGGGCCCAGAGATGAGAGGGGCCACCTTCCCTGTCAAAGTTACGTGTTATATACATTTTCGTGATTGGGTGGTACATAGGGGTCCTTTCAATCTTCTTCCTTGGGGCCTGCAATATATCTAGGTATGCCCCTGGACTTGCTCATTGTAGTGTGGTATAATATGAACTGGAGGGCATTTTTGTAATTTTATAATATATAAACCGGGGCACTCTATATCATAATGTGCGTTGGGGGTACTGTGCGGCATAATGTGTACTGGCAGCTCTGAAATGTGACATAGGGTGAACTTAAGCACTACTACGATTCATAAAAGAAACTAGGGCACTACTATGGGGCATAACATTAAATAAGGCTCTACCATGGTTCAGAAAATGAACTAGGGCACTATTATAGGGCATAAAATTAACAACTGCTACAGAGAAGTGTCTCTCTAGAAGCATTGGGACGGGGGCCACTTCAAAATGTTGCTATGGGGCCCACAAAGTTCTGGCTACGCCCCTGACCACAAGGTGTTACAGTATATAGATGAAGTTTTTCACATTCCTGACAGGTTCTCTTTATTAAATAACCAGGTACAGTATGCATCCAAAAGCCTGTCACAGTCCTCCGATATCACCAACAGCTGCATGATAATAATAATAATAATAAAAAATAATAATAATAATAATAATGTTTCATATTCAGATAGCTTGATTGATAAAGCATGTTCTAAATCTCTCACTTTATTCTTCCATTATCCGCTCTCAGATTGCATGAGTCACATAGACATTTAGAGATCGCTCAATCATGCAGCACAGTTTATGCCTGTAATTTATGACTGCATGCCTCTGCCCTAATGCACGTCACCCCACCTAAAAGCATATATAGAGCAGTCAATAAAAATAAAAATATGTTGGTGATTCCATTCTGACTTCACAATGTCAACAAATGTTTTATAGTCCTTAGTGACTGGGTTATGTAGGAACTCTGCAACAGAATTATAAATAACATATTTATAGGTGCGTGCAAGTGTATGTAATACGATCAGATTGATTTATATGAAGAGGCAGTTCTATTTGTAGAGGGCAAATCTGTATTATTGCAATAAGTATTATCATTATCATTATATTTAGGGACAGTATATTCCAAAGCACCGCCAGCCCTATTTATTGTACTTCAGGATGCTGGGTACACACTTGGCTGACAGATCCGCAGTCTGGCCAACCCGCCGACCAATAATGATTGGTAAAGTTAACGCAAAAACAATCTAGTAAATACTAGAGATGAGCGCCTGAAATTTTTCGGGTTTTGTGTTTTGGTTTTGGGTTCGGTTCCGCGGCCGTGTTTTGGGTTCGAACGCGTTTTGGCAAAACCTCACCGAATTTTTTTTGTCGGATTCGGGTGTGTTTTGGATTCGGGTGTTTTTTTCAAAAAACACTAAAAAACAGCTTAAATCATAGAATTTGGGGGTCATTTTGATCCCAAAGTATTATTAACCTCAAAAACCATAATTTACACTCATTTTCAGTCTATTCTGAATACCTCACACCTCACAATATTATTTTTAGTCCTAAAATTTGCACCGAGGTCGCTGTGTGAGTAAGATAAGCGACCCTAGTGGCCGACACAAACACCGGGCCCATCTAGGAGTGGCACTGCAGTGTCACGCAGGATGTCCCTTCCAAAAAACCCTCCCCAAACAGCACATGACGCAAAGAAAAAAAGAGGCGCAATGAGGTAGCTGTGTGAGTAAGATTAGCGACCCTAGTGGCCGACACAAACACCGGGCCCATCTAGGAGTGGCACTGCAGTGTCACGCAGGATGTCCCTTCCAAAAAACCCTCCCCAAACAGCACATGACGCAAAGAAAAAAAGAGGCGCAATGAGGTAGCTGTGTGAGTAAGATTAGCGACCCTAGTGGCCGACACAAACACCGGGCCCATCTAGGAGTGGCACTGCAGTGTCACGCAGGATGTCCCTTCCAAAAAACCCTCCCCAAACAGCACATGACGCAAAGAAAAAAAGAGGCGCAATGAGGTAGCTGACTGTGTGAGTAAGATTAGCGACCCTAGTGGCCGACACAAACACCGGGCCCATTTAGGAGTGGCACTGCAGTGTCACGCAGGATGTCCCTTCCAAAAAACCCTCCCCAATCAGCACATGATGCAAAGAAAAAGAAAAGAAAAAAGAGGTGCAAGATGGAATTGTCCTTGGGCCCTCCCACCCACCCTTATGTTGTATAAACAAAACAGGACATGCACACTTTAACCAACCCATCATTTCAGTGACAGGGTCTGCCACACGACTGTGACTGATATGACGGGTTGGTTTGGACCCCCCCCAAAAAAGAAGCAATTAATCTCTCCTTGCACAAACTGGCTCTACAGAGGCAAGATGTCCACCTCATCTTCACCCTCCGATATATCACCGTGTACATCCCCCTCCTCACAGATTATCAATTCGTCCCCACTGGAATCCACCATCTCAGCTCCCTGTGTACTTTGTGGAGGCAATTGCTGCTGGTCAATGTCTCCGCGGAGGAATTGATTATAATTCATTTTAATGAACATCATCTTCTCCACATTTTCTGGATGTAACCTCGTACGCCGATTGCTGACAAGGTGAGCGGCGGCACTAAACACTCTTTCGGAGTACACACTTGTGGGAGGGCAACTTAGGTAGAATAAAGCCAGTTTGTGCAAGGGCCTCCAAATTGCCTCTTTTTCCTGCCAGTATAAGTACGGACTGTGTGACGTGCCTACTTGGATGCGGTCACTCATATAATCCTCCACCATTCTATCAATGTTGAGAGAATCATATGCAGTGACAGTAGACGACATGTCCGTAATCGTTGTCAGGTCCTTCAGTCCGGACCAGATGTCAGCATCAGCAGTCGCTCCAGACTGCCCTGCATCACCGCCAGCGGGTGGGCTCGGAATTCTGAGCCTTTTCCTCGCACCCCCAGTTGCGGGAGAATGTGAAGGAGGAGATGTTGACAGGTCGCGTTCCGCTTGACTTGACAATTTTGTCACCAGCAGGTCTTTCAACCCCAGCAGACTTGTGTCTGCCGGAAAGAGAGATCCAAGGTAGGCTTTAAATATAGGATCGAGCACGGTGGCCAAAATGTAGTGCTCTGATTTCAACAGATTGACCACCCGTGAATCCTTGTTAAGCGAATTAAGGGCTGCATCCACAAGTCCCACATGCCTAGCGGAATCGCTCCCTTTTAGCTCCTTCTTCAATGCCTCCAGCTTCTTCTGCAAAAGCCTGATGAGGGGAATGACCTGACTCAGGCTGGCAGTGTCTGAACTGACTTCACGTGTGGCAAGTTCAAAGGGCATCAGAACCTTGCACAACGTTGAAATCATTCTCCACTGCACTTGAGACAGGTGCATTCCACCTCCTATATCGTGCTCAATTGTATAGGCTTGAATGGCCTTTTGCTGCTCCTCCAACCTCTGAAGCATATAGAGGGTTGAATTCCACCTCGTTACCACTTCTTGCTTCAGATGATGGCAGGGCAGGTTCAGTAGTTTTTGGTGGTGCTCCAGTCTTCTGTACGTGGTGCCTGTACGCCGAAAGTGTCCCGCAATTCTTCTGGCCACCGACAGCATCTCTTGCACGCCCCTGTCGTTTTTTTAAAAATTCTGCACCACCAAATTCAAGGTATGTGCAAAACATGGGACGTGCTGGAATTTGCCCATATTTAATGCACACACAATATTGCTGGCGTTGTCCGATGCCACAAATCCACAGGAGAGTCCAATTGGGGTAAGCCATTCCGCGATGATCTTCCTCAGTTGCCGTAAGAGGTTTTCAGCTGTGTGCGTATTCTGGAAAGCGGTGATACAAAGCGTAGCCTGCCTAGGAAAGAGTTGGCGTTTGCGAGATGCTGCTACTGGTGCCGCCGCTGCTGTTCTTGCGGCGGGAGTCCATACATCTACCCAGTGGGCTGTCACAGTCATATAGTCCTGACCCTGCCCTGCTCCACTTGTCCACATGTCCGTGGTTAAGTGGACATTGGGTACAACTGCATTTTTTAGGACACTGGTGAGTCTTTATCTGACGTCTGTGTACATTCTTGGTATCGCCTGCCTAGAGAAGTGGAACCTAGATGGTATTTGGTAACGGGGGCACACTGCCTCAATAAATTGTCTAGTTCCCTGTGAACTAACGGCGGATACCGGACGCACGTCTAACACCAACATAGTTGTCAAGGCCTCAGTTATCCGCTTTGCAGCAGGATGACTGCTGTGATATTTCATCTTCCTCGCAAAGGACTGTTGAACAGTCAATTGCTTACTGGAAGTAGTACAAGTGGGCTTACGACTTCCCCTCTGGGATGACCATCGACTCCCAGCAGCAACAACAGCAGCGCCAGCAGCAGTAGGCGTTACACGCAAGGATGCATCGGAGGAATCCCAGGCAGGAGAGGAATCGTCAGAATTGCCAGTGACATGGCCTGCAGGACTATTGGCATTCCTGGGGAAGGAGGAAATTGACACTGAGGGAGTTGGTGGGGTGGTTTGCGTGAGCTTGGTTACAAGAGGAAGGGATTTACTGGTCAGTGGACTGCTTCCGCTGTCACCCAAAGTTTTTGAACTTGTCACTGACTTATTATGAATGCGCTGCAGGTGACGTATAAGGGAGGATGTTCCGAGGTGGTTAACGTCCTTACCCCTACTTATTACAGCTTGACAAAGGGAACACACGGCTTGACACCTGTTGTCCGCATTTCTGGTGAAATACCTCCACACCGAAGAGCTGATTTTTTTGGTATTTTCACCTGGCATGTCAACGGCCATATTCCTCCCACGGACAACAGGTGTCTCCCCGGGTGCCTGACTTAAACAAACCACCTCACCATCAGAATCCTCCTGGTCAATTTCCTCCCCAGCGCCAGCAACACCCATATCCTCCTCATCCTGGTGTACTTCAACACTGACATCTTCAATCTGACTATCAGGAACTGGACTGCGGGTGCTCCTTCCAGCACTTGCAGGGGGCGTGCAAATGGTGGAAGGCGCATGCTCTTCACGTCCAGTGTTGGGAAGGTCAGGCATCGCAACCGACACAATTGGACTCTCCTTGTGGATTTGGGATTTCGAAGAATGCACAGTTCTTTGCTGTGCTGCTTTTGCCAGCTTGAGTCTTTTCATTTTTCTAGCGAGAGGCTGAGTGCTTCCATCCTCATGTGAAGCTGAACCACTAGCCATGAACATAGGCCAGGGCCTCAGCCGTTCCTTGCCACTCCGTGTCGTAAATGGCATATTGGCAAGTTTACGCTTCTCCTCCGACAATTTTATTTTAGGTTTTGGAGTCCTTTTTTTTCTGATATTTGGTGTTTTGGATTTGACATGCTCTGTACTATGACATTGGGCATCGGCCTTGGCAGACGACGTTGCTGGCATTTCATCGTCTCGGCCATGACTAGTGGCAGCAGCTTCAGCACGAGGTGGAAGTGGATCTTGATCTTTCCCTAATTTTGGAACCTCAACATTTTTGTTCTCCATATTTTAATAGGCACAACTAAAAGGCACCTCAGGTAAACAATGGAGATGGATACTAGTATACAATTATGGACTGCCTGCCGAGTGCAGACACAGAGGTAGCCACAGCCGTGAACTACCGCACTGTACTGTGTCTGCTGCTAATATATAGACTGGTTGATAAAGAGATAGTATACTCGTAACTAGTATGTATGTATAAAGAAAGAAAAAAAAACCACGGTTAGGTGGTATATACAATTATGGACGGGCTGCCGAGTGCCGACACAGAGGTAGCCACAGCCGTGAACTACCGCACTGTACTGTGTCTGCTGCTAATATAGACTGGTTGATAAAGAGATAGTATACTCGTAACTAGTATGTATGTATAAAGAAAGAAAAAAAAACCACGGTTAGGTGGTATATACAATTATGGACGGGCTGCCGAGTGCCGACACAGAGGTAGCCACAGCCGTGAACTACCGCACTGTACTGTGTCTGCTGCTAATATATAGACTGGTTGATAAAGAGATAGTATACTCGTAACTAGTATGTATGTATAAAGAAAGAAAAAAAAACCACGGTTAGGTGGTATATACAATTATGGACGGGCTGCCGAGTGCCGACACAGAGGTAGCCACAGCCGTGAACTACCGCACTGTACTGTGTCTGCTGCTAATATATAGACTGGTTGATAAAGAGATAGTATACTCGTAACTAGTATGTATGTATAAAGAAAGAAAAAAAAACCACGGTTAGGTGGTATATACAATTATGGACGGGCTGCCGAGTGCCGACACAGAGGTAGCCACAGCCGTGAACTACCGCACTGTACTGTGTCTGCTGCTAATATATAGACTGGTTGATAAAGAGATAGTATACTCGTAACTAGTATGTATGTATAAAGAAAGAAAGAAAAACCACGGTTAGGTGGTATATACAATTATGGACGGGCTGCCGAGTGCCGACACAGAGGTAGCCACAGCCGTGAACTACCGCACTGTACTGTGTCTGCTGCTAATATAGACTGGTTGATAAAGAGATAGTATACTCGTAACTAGTATGTATGTATAAAGAAAGAAAAAAAAACCACGGTTAGGTGGTATATACAATTATGGACGGGCTGCCGAGTGCCGACACAGAGGTAGCCACAGCCGTGAACTACCGCACTGTACTGTGTCTGCTGCTAATATATAGACTGGTTGATAAAGAGATAGTATACTCGTAACTAGTATGTATGTATAAAGAAAGAAAGAAAAACCACGGTTAGGTGGTATATACAATTATGGACGGGCTGCCGAGTGCCGACACAGAGGTAGCCACAGCCGTGAACTACCGCACTGTACTGTGTCTGCTGCTAATATATAGACTGGTTGATAAAGAGATAGTATACTCGTAACTAGTATGTATGTATAAAGAAAGAAAGAAAAACCACGGTTAGGTGGTATATACAATTATGGACGGGCTGCCGAGTGCCGACACAGAGGTAGCCACAGCCGTGAACTACCGCACTGTACTGTGTCTGCTGCTAATATAGACTGGTTGATAAAGAGATAGTATACTCGTAACTAGTATGTATGTATAAAGAAAGAAAAAAAAACCACGGTTAGGTGGTATATACAATTATGGACGGGCTGCCGAGTGCCGACACAGAGGTAGCCACAGCCGTGAACTACCGCACTGTACTGTGTCTGCTGCTAATATAGACTGGTTGATAAAGAGATAGTATACTCGTAACTAGTATGTATGTATAAAGAAAGAAAAAAAAACCACGGTTAGGTGGTATATACAATTATGGACGGGCTGCCGAGTGCCGACACAGAGGTAGCCACAGCCGTGAACTACCGCACTGTACTGTGTCTGCTGCTAATATAGACTGGTTGATAAAGAGATAGTATACTCGTAACTAGTATGACTATAAAGAAAGAAAAAAAAACCACGGTTAGGTGGTATATACAATTATGGACGGGCTGCCGAGTGCCGACACAGAGGTAACCACAGCCGTGAACTACCGCACTGTACTGTGTCTGCTGCTAATATAGACTGGTTGATAAAGAGATAGTATACTACTAATATTATATATACTGGTGGTCAGGTCACTGGTCACTAGTCACACTGGCAGTGGCACTCCTGCAGCAAAAGTGTGCACTGTTTAATTTTAATATAATATTATGTACTCCTGGCTCCTGCTATAACCTATAACTGGCACTGCAGTGCTCCCCAGTCTCCCCCACAATTATAAGCTGTGTGAGCTGAGCACAGTCAGATATATATATACATTGATGCAGCACACTGGGCTGAGCAGTGCACACAGATATGGTATGTGACTGAGTCACTGTGTGTATCGTTTTTTTCAGGCAGAGAACGGATACAAACAACTGCACTGTCTGGTGGTCACTGTGGTCGTCAGTCACTAAACTCTGCACTCTCTTCTACAGTATCACAGCCTCAGGTCAATCTCTCTCTCTCTCTCTCAACCCTAATCTAAATGGAGAGGACGCCAGCCACGTCCTCTCCCTATCAATCTCAATGCATGTGTGAAAATGGCGGCGACGCGCGGCTCCTTATATAGAATCCGAGTCTCGCGAGAATCCGACAGCGTCATGATGACGTTCGGGCGCGCTCGGGTTAACCGAGCAAGGCGGGAGGATCCGAGTCTGCTCGGACCCGTGAAAAAAACATGAAGTTCGTGCGGGTTCGGATTCAGAGAAACCGAACCCGCTCATCTCTAGTAAATACACACTTACCAATCACCCACCCGATATGTCTGGCCAGCAGACTCATTTGAATATGCCCTCCCATTTGTGATGTCATATCCAATGGATTCTGCTGCTAATATGTCATTCAGTAGGTGTGTCGCCTGTGCACACAGGCAGATGTACCGATATATCTGCATGATATATCGTCATCACCCATGCTACAGGATGTACAGGTTGTACACACCAGCAAATGGTCCAGTCGATATATCGGAGGGCAGGTTGGGAGAGCCTGTGATCACTGAATAGATGCAGTGCGCATGTTCATCTAACAGTGCGAGGAGGTGAGCTGGGGGCTGTCCAGCTGCTCAGAGAGCGCTGAGCATGCTCCCTAAATGATGAAAACGGGAGTCAGGCAGCGAGTCCCCGCCCCTCCACCCAAGGCCCCACCCCCACCACTTGAGGCCCAACACCCTTTTCGGTAGCGGAAGCGCCTCCACAGCGCCAGGTCCCGACTTCACAGCTTCAGAAGTTGGGAGATATGTGGCTGTACAAACAATATATCGACAAGTGTGTACCCAGCTTTAGGGTCACACAACAAGCCTCTGGCACCTCAGTATATTGCACACTCCAAACTTCCAATGTCAATCTGGCTTGTTTTGTTGCTCCCTGTTTCTGGGGCTAGTCTCAGTTTTGTCCTTGTGGCATATCTCTTATCTCTGTGTGCCAGCCAACCGGCTGCAGCGAAGACCAAACTTACGTCTGGGGATAATCGTTGTAATCAATTAGATTCTGTGCCCGTTACTGGTTGCACAATTCTCAGTTAACAGATCAGGAATCCAATATTCACAGTGATCTATGACAGAATGTAGAGAACAGCGGATAAGCATGTACAGTAAAGGGGATTGAGCACACTGCCTAAGTGACAGTGTCTGTATCCTTCGTATACAAGCTTTTATGATTTTAATATTGGCTTCAAGCAAATACAGATGGGCAGTACGGATGGTGTAATGGTTAGCATTACTGCCTCTCAGCACTGAGGTCATGAGTTTGATTCCCACATTGGCCCTAACTGTGCGGAGTTTGTATATTCTCCCCGTACTTGCGTGGGTTTCCTCTGGGTACTCCGGTTTCCTCCCACAATCCCAAAAATATACTGGTAGGTCAATTGGCTCCCAACAAAAAATTAACCCTAGTGTGAATGTGTCTGTGTGTACATGAGGTAGGGAATATAGATTGTAAGCTCCACTGGGGCAGGGACTGATGTGAATGGGCAAATACTGTATTCTCTGTAAAGCGCTGCGGAATATGTGTGCGCTATATAAATAACTGGTAATAAATAAATAATAATAATAATAATAATAATAATAATAAATATATACAATGTAACAAAATATATATTTTATCCAAATAGTTAAATGCTGAACAGTTGATAAAAGTATTTTATGAAAACTAATATTTTTAGATATAAATGGACCATTCAATGGATGCTGTTTGGATTTATGAACTGAAATGTTATCTCTAGTCAAATATACAGAAAGTTTACTAAGGGGTGTAGTATGTGTTGCCGGCGGTCGGGCTCCCGGCGACCAGCATACCGGCTCCAGAATCCCAACCGCCGGCATACCGACAGCTGGGCGAGCACAAATGAGCCCCTTGCAGGCTCAATGTGCTCACCACACTGCGGGCACGGTGGCGCTGTCTATTCTCTCTCCAGGGGGGTCGTGGACCCCCAAGAGGGAGAAAATCTGTCGGTATGGCAGCGGTCGGGATTCCGGCGCCGGTATGGTGGTCGTCGATAGCCTGGCCGCCGGCAACCTGAAGACCACCCTTACTAAGTTCCTTTTTCTAGAAAAAAAAGAATTTTTTTTGTGTAAATACAAAATAAAACCTTGACTTTTCAATTATTATCATAACGCCGCCATGAATTAATAAAATGATGGTTGAAGTTTTGTTTAAAGACATCATTATGTTCAAATTTTACTAATTGATACTGAAATAATTCATTTAAGTAAGAAACTGAAATTTTAACCATGATAGTCTCAAAGTACAGTATATCCCCCTTTCAGCTTTCCATCTGTGACTTCCGCATGTCGATGACTGAATTTGATAAGATCCAAAAGTTCTGATTGTCTGTATAAATGAACTCGTTGTAAAAGGAAATGTTCTTCCTGTATAGAAATAGACTCAAGCGTTAACCTTGGGAATCAGAAAAAGTCTTGTTTGCAACCTGTAGAAAAATTGGGTGAGGATCATTAGATCTACACTAAAAAGGGCTACAGTCGGAATACATATGATATCCCGGCAGACGGGATGCCTGCTGTTACTATACTAACAGCGGCATCGCATCTGTCGGAGTCCCGGCAGCGAGTCCCCTCGCGGGCTCATTGCGCTCACCATGCATTGAGCTTGGTGGCTCGCTTTGCTTGTCACAGGTTCCATTCTCAGTCGGTTGGTGGCATGGACCCACCAAACAAGTGAGAATACTGAGTGTTTGTCAGTATTCCAGGCGTCTGTATATTACCGGTTGTTGGGATTCTGGCGTTGGTCTCCTGAACGCCAGGGTCCTGATACTGTATCTGGTAAATTAACTGTATCCCCTACAGTCAATGGGTGAACCATTAATGGTAGACATGCATTAGGTCAACAGTATCAAAAGGTCAACATGAAACTTGCCGACACAAAAAAGTTTTGTGTGTGTGTGTTTTGTCACTTTTTTGGCCCAACCCCCCCATACACTGTAAGTGTACCGCGCCCCCTCTCATGGCGAGCGAATGTGCCTCACGTTACTATTCCCAATCTTAGTCCACATGGATGGTAAAGTATGAAAAAGGCGAGAACAACAAACAAAAACAAAACAACTTGTGTCGATCATTTGTGTGTCGACCATTGCAATGTCGACCCTTTGAACCTGTCTACCTTTTGAACTTTCTAACTTTTACATGTCGACCTTTTGACCCTGTCTACCTAATGTATGTCGACCATTAGTGGTTGACCTATTGACTGTAGACTTTTTTAGTATCGATCTATAGACCGGATATCAGAAAAATAACTCTGTATGACTGTCTTTATCCTACTGTACCTGCAAAAATGGCTCACTTGTATTGCTCTGTGATCTTTTTCTGTCTACCTCTGTGATCCTTCTAAATAAAAAAAGAAAAAGAAAATGACTCTGTATGCTGGAGAAGATTGATATTATTCATAAATACAGAAGTTAAATAGTCAAAACCAAGTAGGGCCAGAATGACGTCAAAATTATAAAGATAAATAACTGAATGGGATGAAAAATACTTGTAAAACTATTTCATGTGTATTTATAACCACACCTTCAAAGACCTGTTGTACAAAGGTGATGACACATTATACATGATGCAGGAACATTATTATAACAGGAATTATACCTAGTGTGATTTTGGACTATTTTTGATTATTATACCTAGTGTGAGTATGTACTGTAGTATAATATGTACTCATTTATTTTAAGAATATCCCCCTTATAAAAGCCTTCACTGATAAAATGTTTCCTTATCAGATTTTATTTTACTGGCCTTATAATATGATTTCCTTCATGTAATCTATGATATAAACCAATTGTTTCTCAACGACAATCTGCCGGAAATTCTATGATTTTTAAAGAAAAGTTGTAGTTTCTGATCTCTAAAGTCAATGGGGTATATTTACTAAGATTCTCATTTCTGCCAATTTCAGCCTAAATCAATCTCAGCTGACATCGGCAGTGTGAGAATGCAACTTTTTGAGAAAAACACATGGTAATTTACTAAACTACTGTGTTTCTTCAATTTGAATTCACCAATGTCAGTGTAATTTGTATTGCCGGCAGTGAGATCTGTGCAGGGCTTCATTGTGTACAGTATAGAAAGAGTTAAAAAAAAAATAAAAAAATTGCTTAGGGTCCCCCTCCTAAGCATAACCAGCCCCGGGCTTTTTGAGTGGTTCTGGTTGTTTAAATACTGGGAAAAAAATTGATTAGGGCTCCCTGTATTTAGACAACCAGCACCGGCTCTTGGGCTGGTCCTGGTTCCAAAAATATGGGGGACAAAAGACATAGGGGTCCCCCATTGTTTTAAAACCAGCACCGGGCTCCACTAGCCAGGGAGGTGATGCCGCAGCCGGGGGACACTTTTATATAGGTCCCTTTGGCCAAAGCATCACTCCCCCAACTAGTCACCACTGGCAGGGTTCCCTGGGGTAGTGGGGACCCTTTAAATCAAGGGGTCCCCCCCTCCAGGCACCCAAGGGCCAGGGGTGAAGCCAGAGTCTGTCCACCCCATCCCTGGGCAGTGGATGGGGGGGATGATAGCCAAAATTGTGTAAAAATAAAGAAATATTGTCTTTTGTTGTGGAACTACAAGTCCCAGCAAGCCTCTCCTGCTTGCTGATACTTGGAGAACCACAAGTACCAGCATGCGGGGAAATAATGGGCCTGCTGGGACCTGTAGTGCCACAACAAAATAAATACCCAAATAAAAATAAAACACACACACCGTGAAAGTAGAAGTTTAATTTCACATACATGCACACTTACACACTCACATATACTTACCTAGTGTCCCACGGAGCCCATTGGTCAAATTGTCACCGTAGAATCCCTAGGGGTACCTGTAGAAAACCCCCTAAATACTCACTTATTATCCAGTGAAGATCAGTCCTCTTCAGTCCAAGTAGGCATCCACACGGTTAAAAAAAAATAAAAAAACAAAAAACTCCGTCCACGCCACTAAAGAGGTTCAATCTTTACACAGGGAACCTCTTTTCCTGAATGTTGGGACCCCCCGTGACTCCTGTCACTAGAGGACCCAGCAGCCAATCAGGGAGCACCATGTCATAGCACTCACCTGTCAGTCAGGCACACTGGCTATAATGGAGGATCGCGGTCCTCCATTATAGTCAGTGGTGGGAAAATTGCGGTCTGCGCTAACTGTGAGGTTAATTGACGCCACCCACAAGAGTGACCTCAATTAACCTCAGATTCTACTTCTCATTTTTTCTAGCACCTTCTAGAAGATAATACCTGGAATCTGATTGGTTACTATGAGCAAAATCCCATCTTAAATAGAACTCCCATGTTAGTAAATTTACCCCACATCTCAAGACTGATTTCCATCCACCCCCCTCCCATTCTCTCTTTCCTGCGAACGACCACAGCCCCATTTGCCATCTAATTGGCTCTTCTCACTCCCATCTCCAAGACTTCGCTTTTGAAATCACTTCCATGCCCAATCAGACCATCCATCAGCAACCACAGCTTCAAAAAAATTCACCCTTTCATAAAAGCCTACAAATCTCTTCCTAACCCACTACCACCATCTCAACAGTACTCTCCCGAGTCTTACCCAATGACAACCTCTCTGTTGAACCTTGCTCTACTTTTGGTTGTTTGCACTCACAAGCAAGGTTCTCGTCCCTTGTGACCTCCTCTACTAACTATTCATGTCACCAGTACAACCATGTCCACAATTTTTTCCCTGGGCTAAGCCCCTGGTCTTTTAAGCTCCTTGGTCTCCTGTCCTCCATTAATGGCTCTGGTCTTACTTGCTTCACCCAAGTTCCTGGGCCCAGGTTTAACTTACACTGATTCTCTCCCTGCTGTTTCCATTCACTTCTCCTGCTTGTCTCTTGAAGTTATAATAAGATGCTCTGCTCAGTATTGCACCCTATTTATCTTTCTTGTGCTACTGTACAGATGTAGCCATGCTAATTTTTGCTGTGATGCTGCATGCTGAAACTCGGCTTGCTGCAAGGCATGCCGGGCTGCGACTTTTCGCAGCCGGCAATCACTCCATTAGTTCCTAATAGATCACAAAGATAATCACAATCGACCATTTGCTCCCAATCACCAGAACACAGACAAAAATGGTGTTTTGGATAAATTGGTTTAATCAACTGGATTTAACCAATTTGTCGGAATTACCATTTTTGTCTGTTTTCCAGTGTTTGGGTGCAAATTGTTGATTGTCATTTGCTCCATAAACATTACCATAGTTTTGTTCCCACCAGCCAGATTGGACAGATAATTTTAAGGTGTGTACCCACCTATAGGCAAGAGTCAATATTGGACTCCAAAAATTACAAGACCCATGTACTTTATGGGCGGTTGTCAATTCTTTTCATCCCCTTCCACACCCATTCTGTTTCTGCTGACGTGTGTGGTATCATCATTTCAGCTTGCTATCCCCGGGAGTAGCGTTGCGCCCAACCCTTTATGCAGCTAAACCTGATTACTATGGGTGCAAAATGCGCGATAATAGGGATTACTTTAGAAAGGAGATTGGGCGTGATATATCATTTGAATACCACCCTATGTGGATGTGTTCAGGCACGTAGGCATATTCCCTATGGATTGTAAGCGTGCAAGAAGGGCCTTCCTACATTTATGTCTGTCTGTTATTATCCAGTTTTGTCCTGTTACTGTTGTTCCAATTGTAAAGTGCAACGGAATATGCTGCACTATAAAAGAAACTGATAATAAATAATAAAATATTAGTTTCTGTCATCAATCCATCAGAGCAGAAGGAAAAAAAATCAATTGGTTTCTGACTACTTCCTGGACCTTGTAGCAAAAGAATCAGAGTTCTAATAACCGGAACGGTGTGCTCTTCATTGTCTATATAGACCAACATAGACTGTTATTATTGTTTATTTATAATGTACCAAAGTTATTATTATTATTATTATTATTATCCTTTATTTATATGGCGCCACAAGGGTTCCGCAGCACCCAATTACAGAGTACATAAACAAATAATCAAGCAGGAAAACAGCAACTTACAGTTGACAATATTGGACAAGTACAGTGTAAATAAACATTGCTACATCAGCAGATGACACTGGAATAAGTATCAGCTGGCAGAAGACTGCTGGATTTGGTGCAGTTGAATATTATTAAAGTAAGAAAAGGATAAGCACATGAGGGAAGAGAGCCCTGCTCGTGAGAGCTTACATTCTAATGGGGATGGTAGACAGACAGGGGTGAGACAGATGGGGTACATAGAGAGCGTGGAACAGAAGTTTAGGATGAGATTTGGCTGGGTTTGGTGAAGAAGTGGGTCTTGAGAGCCCGTTTGAAGTTTTGTAGAGAGGTGGAGAGTCTGAGGGGGAGAGGTAGGGAATTCCAGAGAAGTGGTGCAGCACGTGAGAAATCTTGGAGGTAGGAGTGGGAGAAGTAATCCGTAGGCAGGAGAGTCGACGTGCATTAGCAGAGCGAAGAGGACGGGTGGGAGTGTAAAGGGAGATAAGGTCAGAGATGTAGATGGGAGAGGAGTGGGTGAGGGCTTTGTAAGCAAGTGTGAGAAGCTTGAAATTGATTCTGAAAGGGAAGGGGAGCCAGTGAAGGTCTAGTAAGAGAGGAGATGTGGACGTAGTGCGTTTGGTGAAGAAGATGATCCGGGCAGCAGCATTGAGTATAGATTGGAGTGGAGAGAGGTATTTGTCAGGAATGCCAGTTAGGAGGAGATTACAGTAGTCCAGTCTGGAGATGACCAGTGAGTGGATAAGAGTCTTAGTAGCATCCTGGGTCAGAAAGGGTCTGATCCTGGAAATATTTTTTTGATGAAAACGGCAGGTTTGTGAGAGGTGCTGAATGTGGGGTTTGAAGGAGAGGGAGGAGTCAAGGATTACTCCAAGACAGCGCACTTGGGGGCTAGAGGAGATAGTAGTGCCATCAATAGATAATGAGATTGTAGGAGGTGAGGTTATGCAGGAGGGAAGATGATCAGCTCGGTCTTAGACATGTTAAGTTTAAGAAAGCGCTGGGACATCCAGGAAGAGGTATCAGAGAGACAGTTGGAGATACGAGTGAGGAGAGCAGGGGGGAGGTCTGGAGAGGAAAGATAGATTTGAGTGTCATCAGCATAGAGATGATATTGGAAACCAAAAGAACTAATGAGCTTACCTAGTGAGGACGTGTAGAGAGAGAAGATAAAAGGACCAAGGACAGAACTTTGGGGTACCCCTACAGTTAGTGGAAGTGAGGGGGAGGTAGAGTCATAAGAGGAGACAGAGAATGAACGGTCAGAAAGGTAGGAGGACAGCCAAGAAAGGGCAGTGTCACGCAGACCAATGGAGTGAAGGATTTGCAGTAGGAGAGGATGGTCCACAGTGTCAAAAGCAGCAGAGATATCCAGTAGAATAAGTAGAGAGTAGTGTCCCTTAGATTTAGCAGCATGGAGGTCATTGCGTACTTTTGTAAGGGCAGTTTCAGTGGAGTGGAGAGGACAGAAGCCAGACTGGAATGTGTCAAGCAGTGAGTGTGAGGAAAGAAAGGAAGTAAGGCGGTTGTAGACAATACGCTCAAGGAGTTTGGAGGCAAAAGGGAGGAGAGAGATGGGTCGGTAGTTGGAGAGAGTGTTTGGATCAAGGGTAGGTTTTTTAAGAATAGGAGAGATGAGTACATGCTTGAAGGCAGAGGGCACAGTGCCTGATGAGAGGGAGAGATTGAGAAGGTGGGAAAGATGGGAACAAGCAGAAGGAGAGAGGTAGCGGAGGAGGCGGGAGGGGATAGGGTCAAATGGGGAGGTGGTGAGGGGACAGGAACGAATGAGGGCCATGACTTCCTCTCCAGATGCATGGGAGAAAGATGTCAGAGTTGGTGCGATGGGGAGGGTTGGTAAGGGATGGGAGAAGGCTGGTTACTGATGGTCTGGTGTGATGTGATGTCCTGACGTATGGAGTCAATTTTGGATGTGAAGTAAGTGGCAAAGTCAAGAGCATAGAGTGAGAAAGGGAGACGAGGTGGAGGTGGGAAGAGGAGTGAGTTGAGAGTGGTAAAGAGGCGTCGGGGGTTGGAAGACTGGGAGATGAGGTTCTTGAAGTATGACTGTTTAGCAAGAGAAAGGGCAGCACTGAAGGATGAGAGCATAAGTTTGAAATGGAGAAAGTCTGCCTTAGAGCGTGGTTTCCTCCAGTGTCGCTCAGCAGTACGTGAGCATTTTTGCAGATATCTGGTGCATTTGGTGTTCCAGGGTTAAGGTGTTAATTTGCGAGGGTGAATAGTGGTTGGTGGAGCAACAGAGTCAAGAGCAGAAGTAAGGGATGCATTGTATGTGGAAGTGGCTTGTTCAGGGCACGAGAGAGAGAGAGAGAATAGTAGAGAGAAGTGAGTCAAACAAGGAGGAAAGGAATGTGGTGTCAATAGCTTCAATGTTACGCTTAGTGATGGTAGCCTTAGGAGGTTGAGATGGGGAAGTCGAGAGAGATAGGTTAAAGGAGAGCAAGTGGTGGTCAGAGAGGGGAAATGGGGGAGTTGGAAAAATCAGAAATATCACAGCGGTGAGTGAAGACTAGATCCAGTGAGCTCCCATTCACATGGGCGGGTGAGGAGGTACACTGGGAGAGACCAAGTGAAGAGGTGAGGTTTAAGTTCTCCACAATACAAGAGAAAACAGGACATACATAAAACAGAGATATGAAAGATAGAATAAATGTAGAAAACAAAGAGTAGAGAGGGCCCTGCTTATAAGAGAACTTACATTTTAATTGTAAGGGGGG
Organism: Pseudophryne corroboree; assembly: GCF_028390025.1. Lineage (NCBI taxonomy): Eukaryota > Metazoa > Chordata > Amphibia > Anura > Myobatrachidae > Pseudophryne > Pseudophryne corroboree. The sequence goes on from NC_086451.1 coordinate 428,219,127, forward strand.
CTCAGCTGAAATAAAGGGGGTGAGCGTAGTTCAGAGTTGAGCTTGAGAAAGATGTTAGGATACATTAGAGTGGTTAATATAAGTAGGAGTAGGGAAAGCTCTAATAAAGAGATACGTTTTTCAGAAACCATTTAAAGATTTGAATTATGTGGGACAGTCTGATCTGGCATGGTACAAAATTCCATAAGTGGATGGCCTCACAAGAGAAGTATTGTAGGCAGGAGTTGGAGTTCAGTAACTGAGAGAATGGACAAGTCAGAAATACATCTGAGAGAGCAAGTTCAAGAGTATTTATCAATGAGATATATATGACGTGATGATGTTGAAGGATTTGTAGCTGAGTACAGTAAGTTGTTGCTTTATTTGAATTTGATTCCAAAGAGGGAAGCCAGTGGAGTGATTTGAAGAGTGGTGCAACTAGATAGTGTTAAGTAGAATCTGATTGATTGCTTTGATTGCTATGAGCAACATCATCAGTTCTAAAAAAAAACTCCCACCTTAGTAAGTTTATCCCTAAGGATCATTGTACTCATGTAACAATGCACATACATGGACTACAGTACGTGAAAGCCACATACTGTATGGCAGATTGCAATTTAGTCCATTATGTTCCATTTTCATATAAATAATGAATAGACTATGTTTATGTTCCATTTAAATATGCATAATAAATAGACCATCGGCGGAATGTAATGGAGTCCAAGATCACCGGCTGTGCGGGATGCCGGCCAATCTCGGACATTATTTTAAAGGGTCAATCACTTACAAGGCAAAACCATGTCTTGTAAGTAATTGCGCCTTTAAAAAAAAGTCAGAGATCAGCAGACAAACCACACCTCCGGCGATCTCGGACTCCATTACAATCCGCCGCATGTTTCTGATCTGTAACTACCATATATACTCGAGTATAAGTCGACTTTTTCAGCACTTTTTTTTGTGCTGAAAAAGCCCCCTCGGCTTCTACTCGAGTCAGTGTGAAGGAGGGACATGGAGGGCACAGCGCGCGCCTCTCCTGTGTCCCTCCTGCATCTCCGGCGGCAGCGGTGGGTCTATTAAATGAAGTACCCATTCGTGAGCTCTGATTGGCTCACGAACCGACACTTCATTTAACAGACCCGCCGCGGCCACCGGAGACGCAGGAGGGACACAGGAGAGGCGCGCGCCGTGCCCTCCGTGTCCCTCCTTCACAAGACAGCGCGGTAGCGGCGGAGGGTAAGTAATACCTGGCACTGGGGGAGCATATTTGGCACTTGGGGGTGGATATGTGGCACTGAGGGGGCATATCTGGCACTATGAGGGCATATCTGGCACTGTGGGGGCATATCTGGCACTATGAGGGCATATCTGGCACTGTGGGGGAATATCTGGCAGTATGAGGGCATATCTGGCACTGTGGGGGCATATCTGGCAGTGTGAGGGCATATCTGGCCCTGTGGGGGCATATCTGGCACTATGAGGGCATATCTGGCACTGTGGGGGCATATCTGGCAGTGTGAGGGCATATCTGGCACTGTGGGGGCATATCTGGCACTATGAGAGCATATCTGGCACTATGAGGGCATATCTGGCACTGTGGGGGCATATCTGGCAGTATGAGGGCATATCTGGCACTGTGGGGGAATATCTGGCAGTATGAGGGCATATCTGGCACTGTGGGGCATATCTGGCAGTGTGAGGGCATATCTGGCACTGTGGGGCATATCTGGCACTATGAGGGCATATCTGGCACTGTGGGGGCATATCTGGCAGTGTGAGGGCATATCTGGCACTGTGGGGGCATATCTGGCACTATGAGGGCATATCTGGCACTGTGGGGGCATATATGGCACTATGAGGGATATCTGGCACTGTGGGGGCATATCTGGCAGTGTGAGGGCATATTTGGCACTGTGGGGGCATATCTGGCACTATGAGGGCATATCTGGCACTGTGGGGGCATATCTGGCAGTATGAGGGCATATCTGGCACTGTGGGGGCATATCTGGCAGTGTGAGGACATATCTGGCACTGTGGGGGCATATATGGCACTGTGGGGGAATATCTGGCAGTATGAGGGCATATCTGGCACTGTGGGGGCATATCTGGCACTGTGGGGGCATATCTGGCACTGTGGGGGCATATCTGGCACTATGAGGGCATATCTGGCACTGTGGGGACATATCTGGCTTTATGAGGGCATATCTGGCAGTATAAGGGCTGTGTACGGCTAGAGCTGCATTTCCCACCCTAGGCTTATACTCGAGTCAATACGTTTTCCCAGGTTTTTGTGGTAAAATTAGGTGCCTCAGCTTATATTCGGGTCGACTTATACTCGAGTATATACGGTAATTACGGTTTGATACTAATTATTTACATACTATAAATGGTTAACCATGCTCCTTATGTTCACATTTAATTAATACGGCTGAAAATGTATGTTTTTATTTATAACATCTGGACTGAAATTATTGATAAATGGGCCATATGTGCTCGATGAAAAACGGGTTTGCACAAGGGAAGGACTATGTAGCAGTATTTGCATCAAGTCACAGATGGGCAATCACCAAAAGATGCAGAAGTGGGCAGGGTCGGACTGGCCCACAGGGGAACAGGGGAAACCACCGTTGGGCCCCACTGCTGTGGGCCCTCCTCCTCCTCCTCTGGGGATCAGGTTCCAGACTTTATCCAGGTGCACTTGAGTTATGCATTATACATATGTTACATTGTACTTCACAAGAATATGGTTTATTATATATTTATCAAGGGACACAGAACATGTACCCTGTAATGGTTAGCCAAACCTCTGTGGTGGCTGGCCACACCCCCACTGGAGCCTGGCCACACCCTTAAGTATGGGCCTCTACAACAGCATTCCCCGGTGGGCCCTTTATGCCCCAGTCCGACACTGGAAGTGGGTGTGGCTCAGTCCACCCATAGATTAGGCCCAAAGAGTGAGAACTACAAACATGCTCCCATTTTGGTTATCTCATTTGCTTTTTTTTACATTCTGAATTCAAATCAGTTCATGTTTCATTGGAACAATAATTAAGGGGAACACAGAAATTCAATGGCACTCACATGAATACCATGCCTTACGCACAGTCCCTGCGGGATCATAATCACTCTAAAGAATAATGGGGGTAATTCCAAGTTGATCGCAGCAGGAATTTTTTTAGCAATTGGGCAAAACCATGGCCCTCATTCCGAGTTGATCGGTCGCAAGGCGAATTTAGCAGAGTTACACACGCTAAGCCTACGCCTACTGGGAGTGTATCTTAGCATCTTAAAATTGCGACCGATGTATTCGCAATATTGCGATCACAAACTACTTAGCAGTTTTAGAGTAGCTCCACACTTACTCTGCCAGTGCGATCAGTTCAGTGCTTGTCGTTCCTGGTTTGACGTCACAAACACACCCAGCGTTCGCCCAACCACTCCCCCGTTTCTCCGGCCACTCCTGCGTTTTTTCCGGAAACGGTAGCGTTTTCAGCCACACGCCCATAAAACGCCGTGTTTCCGCCCAGTAACACCCATTTCCTGTCAATCACATTACGATCGCCGGAGCGAGGAAAAAGCCGTGAGTAAAAATACTATCTTCATAGCAAAGATACTTGGCGCAGTCGCAGTGCGAATATTGCGCATGCGCACTATGCGGAATTTCACTGCGATGCGATGAAAAATACCGAGCGAACGACTCGGAATGAGGGCCTATGTGCACTGCAGGGGAAGCAGATATAATATGTGCAGAAAGAGTTAGATTTGGGTGGGTTATTTTATTTCTGTGCAGGGTAAATACTGGCTGCTTTATTTTTACACTGCAATTTAGATTTCAGATTGAACACACCACACCCAAATCTAACTCTCTCTGCACATGTTATATCTGCCTAAACTGCAGTGCACATGGTTTTGCCCAACTGCTAAAAAAATTCCTGCTGCGATCAACTTGGAATTACCCCCAATGTCTGGTCTTTGCTTATCACCACTGATCAAAGAGTGGGGCAGATGTATTAAGCCCAGAGAAGTGATAAAGCAGTGACGAAGAAGTGATAAGTGGAAGGTGATAATGCACCAGCCAATCATTACAGGTTTGACAAATGACAGGAGCTGATTGGTGCGTTTTCACCGTACACTTATCACTTCTATATGACTGCTTTATCACTTCTCCAGGCTTAATACATTTGCCCCAGTGTTTTTGATGAATTACTATCTGGATGAATGTCACCATTATGCAATTTCTGACTTTAGATCAAGGTGGTCATTCCGAGTTGTTCGCTCGCAAGCTGCTTTTAGCAGCATTGCACACGCTAAGCCGCCGCCTACTGGGAGTGAATCTTAGCTTATCAAAATTGCGAACGAAAGATTAGCAGAATTGCGAATAGACACTTCTTAGCAGTTTCTGAGTAGCTCCACACTTACTCGGCAACTGCGATCAGTTCAGTCAGTTTTGTTCCTGGTTTGACGTCACAAACACACCCAGCGTTCGCCCAGACACTCCCCCGGTTTCTTCAGACACTCCCGCATTTTTCCCAGAAACGGCAGCGTTTTTTCACACACACCCATAAAACGGCCAGTTTCCGCCCAGAAACACCCACTTCCTGTCAATCACATTCCGATCACCAGAACGAAGAAAAAACCTCGTAATGCCGTGAGTAAAATACCAAACTTCTTAGCAAATTTACTTGGCGCAGTCGCACTGCGGACATTGCGCATGCGCATTAGCGACTAATCGCTCCGTTGCGAAAAAAAAATAACGAGCGAACAACTCGGAATGACCACCCAAGACGGCTGATACGGGTATGGGTCATTAGGTTGAACACACTTAGGTCGACAGTCATTTGGTCGAGCACTATCGGTCAACAGTGATTATGTCGACACAGTCATTAGGTCGACATGAACGGGGTCGACATGGAAAAAGGTCGACGTGAGGGTGTGTTTTTTTGTGTCGTTTTCTTCGTACAGTGACGGGGAACCCCAATTTGTGCACCATGTTCCCTCGCATTGCTCGCTTCACTCACCATGCTTTGGGCAAGGTTACTATTCCCAATCGTAGTCCACGTAGATCATAGAGTATATTGACATACTATGTGTCAACCTAGTGACCACGTCGACCTAATGCATGTCGACCAACAGTGGTCGACCTAATGACCGTGTCCTGCTGATGCTGTAACATTTCCACCGCAACTCATTGCCAATGTAAATCTTTTCTTAAACAATTTTAAAAAAGAGTTTAAATAACTTTTGAAGCAAGATTATTTATTTTCAAACATATGCTATGGAAAATAAGGTGTGGTTCATCAAATCGACAGTGTCTAGGTCGACAATGTTTAGGTCGACCACCATAGGTCGACAGTCACTAGGTCGACATGGATGGAAGGTCGACAGGGTTTCTAGGTTGACATGTGCTAGGTCGACAGGTCTAAAGGTCGACATGATGATTTTTTTTTTTTGTCGTTTTCTTCGTAGAGTGACCGGGATCCCAAATTAGTGCACCGCGTCCCCTCGCTTCGCTCGCCATTCTTCGGGCATGGTGCCTTCGCTCCGCTACCGCTTCACTCGGCACACTTTACCATTCCAATCGTAGTCCACGTGGATCGTTAAGTATGAAAAAAATTTTAAAAAGAAAAAAAATTTGAAAAACTCATGTCGACCTTTAGACCTGTCGACCTAGCACATGTCAACCTAGAAACCCTGTCGACCTTCCATCCATGTCGACCTAGTGACTGTCGACCTATAGTGGTCGACCTAAACATTGTCGACCTAGACACTGTCGATCTTCAGACCGGATCCCGGAAAATAAACCCTAGCATAGGAAATAATGGTAGAAAATAAATCTAGGTGTGAAGTTTGTGTTGAAAGCATTACACGTAAACAGCATACAGTACAGAAGCGTAGAAAAATCTTTCAAACCATTAAAATCAGTCACACGTCTGTATAATTATTTTTAATCCAGCAAATCCCTACAGTCATAGGCCTGAGACTGGTAACGTAATGGTCATACAGGTTTGGGTGTCTCATCTTTTTTACAAAGCGTAGTGACTGTCCTGTCGTCAGGCCGTATATAAAGGCTTCGGTTTACAGTGGATGCATTATCAAAGCTTCCAGAATCCTCCTGACATTCACAGATCCAACTGGACTTAGCTCCCTCTCTCTGAACATGGCTGGGGAACATATCCTGTGCAAAGCTGGACTCTGCATGCTTGCAGTCTGTATGATGATGAATCTGCAAGTTACAGGTAAGAGAGGAGTATATGGGGGGCATGTACTAAGCCTTGAAAAGTGATACATTTAACGGTGATAAAGGACCAGCCAATCAGCTCCTAACTGCCATGTCACAGGCTGGGTTTGAAAAATGACAGTTAGGAGCTGGTTGGTTGGTACTTTATCACCGTGCTATTTATTACTCTCCGTGGCTTGGTAGATCTGGCCCTATATCTATTATTACAGCTTTCTATGTATACATGGTAGGCCCCTTTACCTTCTTACCATTAATTCTTTATACCTATAGCCATAAAATGAGGTTTACTTGTCAAAAAATAACATGTTACTATATATTGTACTTTACTAAATGTCCTTCATAGTTACATAGTAACATAGTTAATAAGGTTGAAAAAAGACAAGTTTCCATCGAGTTCAACCTTTACAATCTTTTTAAATGCTACATCCTTGGATATTTTTTTCAGCTAGAAATTTATCCAACCCATTCTTAAATGTAATGGCTGAGACTGCCATTATGACATTCCCTGGTAAAGAATTCCAGATCCGTACTGCCCTTACTGTGAAGAACCCCTTCCATCTTTGACCAGTTTTCTAAACTAGGGTCACTTCCCGTGTGTCACTTCCCATTGCCCTCCAGTATGAAATCCAACAATATTGCTACTGTATCTGAATAGACTCAGTTTAATAGAATTCACATGCCTGGTATACTGTACCTTCATCAGAGTACCTAGTGGGAATCCACGCCTACCATATAACATTGTGCTGCATGGTACAGTATACCTTCATCAGAGTGCCTAGTGGGAATCCACACCTACCATATAACATTGTGCTGCATGGTACAGTATACCTTCATCAGAGTGCCTAGTGGGAATCCACACCTACCATATAACATTGTGCTGCATGGTACAGTATACCTTCATCAGAGTACCTAGTGGGAATCCACACCTACCATATAACATTGTGCTGCATGGTACAGTATACCTTCATCAGAGTGCCTAGTGGGAATCCACACCTACCATATAACATTGTGCTGCATGGTACAGTATACCTTCATCAGAGTGCCTAGTGGGAATCCACACCTACCATATAACATTGTGCTGCATGGTACAGTATACATTCATCAGAGTGCCTAGTGGGAATCCACACCTACCATATAACATTGTGCTGCATGGTACAGTATACCTTCATCAGAGTGCCTAGTGGGAATCCACACCTAACATATAACATTGTGCTGCATGGTACAGTATACCTTCATCAGAGTGCCTAGTGGGAATCCACACCTACCATATAACATTGTGCTGCATGGTACAGTATACCTTCATCAGAGTGCCTAGTGGGAATCCACACCTACCATATAACATTGTGCTGCATGGTACAGTATACCTTAATCAGAGTACCTAGTGGGAATCCACACCTGCCATATAACATTGTGCTGCATGGTACAGTATACCTTAATCAGAGTACCTAGTGGGAATCCACACCTGCCATATAACATTGTGCTGCATGGTACAGTATACCTTAATCAGAGTACCTAGTGGGAATCCACACCTGCCATATAACATTGTGCTGCATGGTACAGTATACCTTAATCAGAGTACCTAGTGGGAATTCACACCTACAATAAAACATTGTGCTGCACATGACTTCCAAAAGGAAAGGATTGGATTACTTTTATGCGCTGAGCACAATTAGGGGATATTTGATTGATCTGTAGGCACCTCATTCCTACACTATCATTGCTGTATTCTTTTCTTCTATATCTGCTCTCTGCTTGTGTTTTTTTATGTGTCGTTCTCTATTACCAATTACCTATTTCATTCTTTCTGAGCCACCCATGCTTTCTTTATGATGAATTATAATGATCCCCTGGATGTTATCCTATGATATTTATAATATTGTGTCTATCATTCTATTTATTATTCTGCAAAGATATATATTATTTTTAAAATACAATATGAAAAGGGGAGGCTATACACTACTCCTGCTGCGGTAGTGATCTGAGATGTGACCTAGAACACAGCACCGGATCACTCACTCACCATCGGGCAGCTTGCAGCACCCATGCAGAGGCCAGGGAATGTACATTCAACCACGGAGATCCCTGGCCTCTTCCCTCCACCTGAAACAGCCCCGTACTCGCCCCCCCAAATGGCAGCAGCAGACTGCCATTCACTGCTGATCACCATCCACGTCGCAGGACACATTCGCGCACAGCAAAATGGGTCCTACGCATGTGCAAAGTACCGATAATAGGTACTTTGCGCATCAGGAAGCAACTGGAACGACATTGGACTAAGCCTGTATTTGCGGAGAATAATCTGAAACCTTCAAAAGAGCTGGGATGGAATTTGCCACATTTTTAAGGTAGTATTTTTGATCTGTATAACATCGATTTCCTTTAGAGGAGATTAACTTCTCTGAAGCAGCTATAAAATACATTTCAGCAGTATATTTTAAGATCATGGGGTTGATATATCTAGGTGTGGAAGGAGTGAAATTGTGCACCAGTGGAGAAGTTGCCCATAGCAACCAATCAGCTTCTACCTATTATTTTATAGACTGTACTTGATAAATGCTACCTCAAAGCTGATTGGTTGCTACTATATGGCCCACTTCTCCACTCTTCAAAATCAAACTACCACCTGCAGAGGATTCGTTTTTTTCAATACATGATCACTGATATCACAGGGGAGCACCCCATGTGATTATTGTAATTAAACATTTTCTATTCCTTTGTTTCACTTTTCTTTTAATATTTCAGTCATCCACAAAAATAGAAAATGCATTGCAGAAATAAAACCAGACTACAGTATAGTTTTAAAATGTAACTAGTAAATAAAAGTACTTTGTAGTCATATGTAGACACTAGGTTGAAACTATTAACCATTATCATTATTTATCACCCATTACAGCTTATCCCCTGTAGAGATGCATCTGAACTGTGAATTAATATGCATTTGTGTATGTATTTCTCTCTTCTAATATAACCTATATTATCTCGTACCCACAGAGGCTCAGACAAACTATACTGGAGGTAAGTATGAAACAGACTGGCTGCTAACACACAAAATGAAATAAATATTGTTAGATAAAATAGAAGGGTGGTGATTGTACCTCATGTAAGCGCTAGGTTTTCTCCTGGTGAGGCTAAATAGTGACACAGAAATCAGGGTCTATGAGTAGGCCCCTCCCATTGCAGGGTAACATAGTGGCACAGAGTAACAGGAACTGTGGATATGCCCCTCCCACTATAGGGTGACATAGTGACACAGGCAGATGTGAACTATGAATATGCATCTGCCACTGCAGGGTGGTGACAGTGACATAGACAGAGGAGAACTACGAATATGCCCCTCCCACTAGTGGGTGATATAGTAACACAGGCAGATGACAACTATGAATATGCCACTCCCACTGCAGGGTGACATAGTGGCACAGACAGCTGGGAAATATGAAGGATCCTCTCCCACTTCAGGGTGACACAGTGAGTAGGCTTAGACTGGCCCAGAGGGGTACGGGGGAAACCACCGGTGGGCACCACTGCCTGGGGGCCCACCTCCTGCTCTAAGGATCAGTTCCCAGACTGTGCACTTAAATTATACATTATACATATTACCTTATACTGGACTATGGTGTATTTTCTACAGTGCATTGCTGTTACTAATCTGTTATTAATCTGGTACATTATCATGCATGCAGCAGCTGAATTTACTGTATATATTTATGAAGTGGCCTATATGTTTCACTCTCTAATGGTTTGTCAAACCAATGAGGTGGCAGGCCACACCCCTTCTGCAGACTGGCCACACCCCTAACATGGGCCCCTACCACTGCATTCACCCAGTGGGGCCCTGCATACCCCAGTCCGAGACTGACAGGGAGAGTAACTAAGCTGCACTCTGGGGGAAAGATCGTACTGTTTATTGCTTTCAAGGTAGAACAGTGACACAAACAGCTCATTGGCCCATGTAATACAACAACACAGTAATGACTAATATGTAATAATGTGCTTAATACTTTTACACATATGTAATGATACAACTTACAGCCAGACTAGGACCCCCCACCCTTACTCAAGCCTGTAGACTGACACCTTATCCTCTCCTTACAGGTGTGCCCGGTTGGGCTGTTGCACTGTTGGTGTTAACGTCTCTGATCCTGGCCTCACTGCTGTGTAGCTTGTGCTGTGTGGTGAGTCTATGACTATGCAGAGCTGCTTATTTGGATTTTATAGCAGCTTTGATGCTGTTTATGCGACAGGACAATTATAGGTTCCAAGTTGCTATTATCTGCAGGATTGGGAGTAATGTAGAGAAGTGCCCTGGATTTTTAAGAACATTACTGGATTCATCATCTATGAATTGCAGGAACTGAGATTTACAACTTACAGAAAAATTGTTAAGCACTTTCCTGTCAACTTTATATATGTATAATGCCTAGGAAATATTACTGTTTTAAACTTTTGATTATTTTCTTTAATTAAGCCAAGCTAGGACAAGAGTCATTAACACATATATAGCTATTAAATATGGCTTATCCAGCATTTAAAAATGTCCTCTTATACCTGGTGCAAAATGTTTTTCTCCAGATCATTCTAATTAATGTACTATTACAGTTATCTGTGCTGAATAAATTCAGTGATGGGAAGGGTGATGTAATAAAAAAATATCTAAATATATTTATAGTATACTGTATTACAAAACTTTCGCCATGAACATTTTTTGAAAATGTATTATTATTATTATTATTATTATTATTATTAATAATACTAATAATAATACTAATAATAGAAGTAGTAGGAAAAGGAGGAGGAAAGAAGAAGAAGGAGGAGGAGGAGTTTTAAATGCAAAACATAGTTTATCAATATTAGCAATTAATATATTTATTGTTCCGTTTGCAGCCTTTGTTATGTAAGAGTCACGGAGGAGACAGCCACTGTGGATTTTCACTTGGAAAATAACCCTGGAAACGAGAACATGACAGTATTATCTTCTATTCCTGACCTTGTATTGCAGCCGATGACTTATAAAAAGTCTTCATAGCGCTTAATCTGTCTGTAGCCTGTTACTTGGAACATCAATATGTTCCAACCTGACTTCCAAATGTTCCCTGAAGCTGAACATGGAATCTATGTTTCCTCCTCTGATCTCTAATCTTAATTTATTTGCTGTAAAAGATTTTTTTTTTTAAACAGAATCCAATTCTGGCTCATGTACCGTTAATTTCAAGGTGAATGCTATGAATTGTTGTAATGTGTAAAGATATATATATAAAAAAAAGAATAAAAAATGTGTTTAACTCCATCTGTTAGCATGTGTGGCTTTATAAAGTGATGTTCTAAAACTACAGTAAACTGAACAAATATTCTAATACAGTCGTCCAATTCCACTGTGTCAGCACTAGGCAATACCAAAGCCAATACTGCCGGTTATATATGGTTGACGTCATTAACTACCTCTTACAGCTAGGTTTAATCTTTTTATGTCTTTTTAACCACTTAACTGGTTAATTTTTCACCAAAAAAACACTCTGAAATTGTAATTTTTTGAAAATTTACTTACACTTAGCATGCATTTAAAAAAAAATCTCTACAAGGCTTAGTACATAAATACCAAAGTACCAGCCAATCATCCCCTAACTGTCATGTTACAGGCTGTGTTTGAAAAATGACAGTTGATAGTTTGGTACTTTATCTCCATCCATTTTATCTCTCTCCAAGGCATAGTACATAGACCCCTTAATCTCTCTCCAAGCTTTGATAAATGTCCCTATACTGTATGTTACTAATCTTACTTAAGGCGGGATGTACTAAGCATCGCATTCGCAATGTGGTACATCCCGCCAAACATCCCGTACATACCTTACAGGTATGTACTTACAAATGGGATGTAATTCATAAAGGACGGCCCTTCCGATGAAAGCTGTCCTTTCCAATAGAAGGACTTCTGGGTTTAGGACCCGGGAGCCCTTCTCAGCATGTGCATAGAGAACCTGCAGCCGTAAGGGGTGCTGGGAGGGATCCAATTGCATGCCTTTCAGGGCAGAATTGTGAAAGAAGCTCATAGACTTCTATGGGATCCCCAGAATGCATCAGATTCCGGAACGTGGTACATGCTGGCCAAAGTAAAATAAAAAATTAAGTTTCAAATTTTAGCCCAGATTTTCCCTTCAGTAAATCCTGGCCATAGAATGCTATACATTACTATAAGGGACTGATCAGTACTAGAGTTCATTAGATCATTCACAGGCAGTATAGACGGGTGTGGTATTGGAAGTCGACAGTAACTAGGTCGACAATGTCTAGGTCGACCACTATTGGTCGACAGTAACTAGGTCGACAGGGTCTTTAGGTCGCCATGTTCTAGGTGGACAGGTCAAAAGGTCGACATGAGTTTTTAATGTTATTTTGGTGTCGTTTTCTTCGTAGAGTGACCGGGAACCCCAATTAGTGCACCGCGTCTCCTCGCATGGCTCGCTTCGCTCGCCATGCTTCGGGCATGGTGCCTTCGCTCAGCTACCGCTTCGCTCGGCACAGATTACCGTTCCAATCGTAGTCCACGTGGATCGTTAAGTATCAAAAAGTTCAAAAAAAGACTAAAATTGTGAAAAACTCATGTCGACCTTTTGACCTATCAACCTAGAACATGTCAACCTAAAGACCCTGTCGACCTAGACACCCTGTCGACCTAGTTACTGTCGACCAATAGTGGTCGACCTAGACATTGTCGACCTAGTTACTGTCGACTTTCAGTCCGGATCCCGTATAGACAATGGTAGACAAACCAAAAGTGAGGAACAATTGATACTTGGGGAACTGCTATTTTTAGAGGTAACCGCTGATGACTACAATAATTAAAATAAAATAAAAATTATACTGTGTACAGATATCATAATATTTCCCTTTTGTTTACATGAGCTCCATATAACTTTGTATGCCTTAGGCCTAGATTTATCAAGCTTTGCACAGTGATAAATTGCACTGTGATAAAATACCAGCCAACCAGCTCCTGTCATTTTTCAAACACAGCCTGTAACATGGCAGTTAGGAGCTGATCGGTTGCTACTGTATCACTGTGCTACTTATCACTCTCCAAGGCTTGATAAATAGGGGCCTTATTTGTTTATCTGAACATTCTACTGTAAACACACTTCCTCCCAGCATCAGAAGATATCCAGTTCTAGTATCCAGTATATTTATATAAACATAACCTTGTGGTACATTTTCATTTCACTTCTCACCATAAGGAATGCTGTTAATAGATAAAACCACATGCATGATTCTCTAGGTAGGAGCTGAAGTGGGTGAGTCACAAAGACTTATGAATATCCTCATGAAAACGACAATTAAAAAGCTTAATAAAATGTTGCAAAGCTAAACTATATGTATATTACGAAGCAAGAGCTGTCATCAAGAGTTGTCATCAAGAGCTGTCGTCAGGCAATTACCAACACACGTATCTCTCTGTCTTTCATAAAAAACTCCCATAATGCATTGCTCATAGAGCTATTAAATGTTAATGTATGAGGCACTGTAGAAATCTATTATAATGGACCAGACACAGGTGGTCATTCCGAGTTGTTTGCTCGCTAGCTGCTTTTAGCAGCCGTGCAAACGCTAGGCCGCTAGTACCTTAGCTTAGCAGAAGTGCGGACGAAAGGATCGCAGAGCGACTGCAAAATAATTTTGAGCAGTTTCAGAGTAGCTCCAAACCTACTCCCAGCTTGCGATCACTTCAGACTGTTCAGTTCCTGTTTTGACGTCACAAAAACGCCCTGCGTTCGGCCAGCCACGCCTGCTTTTTTCCTGGCACGCCTGCGTTGAAAACAGTCAGTTGACACCCAGAAATGCCCACTTCATGTCAATCCCTCTGCGGCCAGCAGTGCGACTGAAAAGCTTCACTAGACCCTGTGTGAAACTACTTTGGCTGTTGTGAAAGCACGTGTGCATTGCGCCGCATACGCATGCGCAGAAGTGCCGCTTTTTTGCCTGAATGCTGCGCTGTAACCAAAAACAGCTAGCAAACAACTTGGAATGACCCCCACAGATCCTTCTACCTCTAGATATTGATCCATGCTAGTACATTATAAGAATCAAGTAAACGTTCTCTTGAATCAATTCAGAAAATGTTTGAAGAAACATTTTAAAGATTTAAAAAGTTTAAAAAAAAGAATAATCATCCAATTGGTTAATTGTGTTTGACTTCGCATGTTTATAAAATTTGCTGGCCAAAAATGTAAGCATAACATTTTTTTTTTCTCCAAATTATCATTTTAAAGACAATTTTTTTCAGCCCTGTAGTTTAGCATCTTCAAACATTATTCTACCATGTCCTTGTTTACACTTTAATATTAATGAGAACTTTGTGGTCTATTCAGACCTGAACACAGCCGCATGTTCCTACGGCACGCACTACGGCAAGTGCTTGTCCGCAGATGGCCCGAATGCAGCCACTGTGGGGCACGTGCGCAACCCTTTACACTAGGGCTGCATCCTTGAAGGATGAGGCTGCAGTATGATTGACAGTTCAGGCCGTTTGGGGGGGCGGGTGGGAGAGGTAACCAAGCGTTGCCTGAGAGGTCCGCACAAAACTGGGGCGAGTCGGGACCATTTTTTGGGTGGCTGCATGTCATCACATGCAGCCCCTCCCCAAAAACTGGCTGCTGACCGCCTGGCTGAGCTGCCAGGGGTCAACCCTAGTTCCGATGCATCAGGACGCATCGGGAGGCAGCCCCACACATGTTGGGTGGCCTTGCCCTGTGCTATGTGGCCCTCAGCATGTTCAGAGATGAACGCAGAGCTGGCTGCGTTCTCATTGATCTGCGTTCATCTCTGAATAACTCCCATTTTCTGGTAATAGAGTCACTCAGCAGTTTCAATTATAAAATAATAATTATTATTATTATTATAATATACAATATATTTATTGTCCTTTTGTTATCATCATCAACAGCCCAAAAATACAGGAGAGGACCAGTTTACAGAAGATACAGTAGTGTAGAGCGTTCCAGTTGGTACCTTGTCTACGAATGCCCACTCATACCGTACTTAGTAGAGGGAGTAGGAGGTGGTGGTAAAATTGACTTAGAGGCAACATGACTCCAAATTATGAGTCCCCATCTCCTAACTCCCCCGCCCCATTAACACCATCCTGCACTTGGTTGTATAATGTTGTTATAGTCATTATACTAATATATTAGTGTTCAATTTGACTGATAATGCCTACACAGTGCTGTGGATACCTTCTGGAACCATATACAAAAAAGATAATAAGATATTCTAGAGATTACCACTACTATCATCTCCAATTTGGAACAAAGACAGTGGTGGTAAACTGGATATGAAAGTGATGTTAGTTTTATAGACAATGGTGGTCCTTCCGAGTTGTTTGCTCATTGCTGATTTTCGCTATGCTGCAATTTGTTGCTAAATGTGCATGTGCATGGTACGCAGAGCACATGCGCTAAGTTATTTTACACAAAGCTTAGTAGATTTGCAGGTGTTCGTGCCGCGCTTTTCAGTCGCACTGCTGATCGGTGAATGATTGACAGGAAAGGGGTGTTTCTGGGTGGTAACTGAGCATTTTCCGGGAGTGTGCTAAAAAATGCAGGCGTGTCAGGGAAAAACGCAGGAGGGTCTGGAGAAACGGGGAAGTGGCTGACCGAACGCAGGGCGTGTTTGTGACGTCAAACCAGCAAGTAAACGGACAGAGCTGATCGCAATCTGTGAGTAGGTCTGGAGTTACTCAGAAACTGCAAGGAATTATTTATTATTATTATTATTATTATTATCCTTTATTTATATGGCGCCACAAGGGTTCCGCAGCACCCAATTACAGAGTACATAAATAATCAAACAGGAAAACAGCAACTTACAGTTGATGACAGTATAGGACAAGTACAGGGTAAATAAACATAGTTACATCAGCAGATGACACTGGAATAAGTATCAGGTGGCAGAAGACTGCTGGATGTGGTACAGCTGAAGATTATTAAAGTAAGACAAAGGATAAGCACATGAGGGAAAAGGGCCCTGCTCATGAGAGCCTACATTCTAAAGGGGAGGGGTAGACAGACAGGGGTGACACAGATGGGGTACATAGAGAATGTGGAACAGAGGCTTAGGATGAGATTTGGCTGGGTTTGGTGAAGAAGTGGGTCTTAAGAGCCCGTTTGAAGTTTTGTAGAGAGGTGGAGAGTCTGAGGGGGAGAGGTAGGGAATTCCAGAGAAGTGGTGCAGCACGTGAAAAATCTTGGAGGTAGGAGTGGGAGGAAGTAATCCGTAGGCAGGAGAGTCGTCGTACATTAGTAGAACGAAGAGGACGGGTGGGAGTGTAAAGGGAGATAAGGTCAGAGGTGTAGGTGGGAGAGGAGTGGGTGAGGGCTTTGTAAGCGAGTGTGAGAAGCTTGAAATGGATTCTGAAAGGGAAGGGGAGCCAGTGAAGGTCTAGTAGGAGAGGAGAGGTAGACGTAGTGTGTTTGGTGAGGAAAATGAGCCGGGCAGCAGCATTGAGGATAGATTGGAGTGGAGAGAGGTGTTTGTCAGGAATGCCAGTCAGGAGGAGATTACAGTAGTCCAGTCTGGAGATGACCAGTGAGTGGATAAGAGTCTTAGTAGCATCCTGGGTCAGAAAGGGTCTGATCCAGGAAATATTTTTTACATGAAAATGGCAGGCTTGTGAGAGGTGCTAAATGTGTGGTTTGAAGGAGAGGGAGGAGTCAAGCATTACTCCAAGACAGCGCACTTGGGGGCTAGAGGAGATAGTAGTGCCATTAACAGATAATGAGATTGAAGGAGGTGAGGTTATCCGGGAGGGAGGAAAAATGATCAGCTCTGTCTTAGACATGTTAAGTTTAAGAAAGCGCTGGGACATCCAGGAAGAGATAGCAGAGAGACAGTTGGAGATACGAGTGAGGAGAGCAGGTGAGAGGTCTGGATAGGAAAGATAGATCTGGGTGTCATCAGCATAGAGATGATATTGGAAGCCAAAAGAACTAATGAGCTTACCTAGTGAGGATGTATAGAGAGAGAAGAGAAGAGGACCAAGGACAGAACCATGGGGTACACCTACAGTTAGGGGCAGTGAGGCGAAGGTGGAGTTATGAGAGGAGACAGAGAATGAACAGTTCTGCTAATCTTTCGTCTGCTATTCTCCTAAGCTAAGATACACTCCCAGAGGACGGCGGCCTAGCATGTGCAATGCTGCTAAAAGCAGCTAACGAGCGAACAACTCGGAATGAGGGCCAATACGAGAGTAACTTATTTATAAAGGCAGTTTACATCCAGCTTTTTCATTATCCCTGTGTACAGTATGTAGAATTTCAAGTATTGCAGTTTGTGAATAAAAGAGCTAGTTGAATCTTGTATTTTTAGCACCATCCATCTTAAAAGATCAGCTCTTAGTAGTCAAATGGCAATAACTCTACATAATAATGACAACCCCAGGCATGAGAGATGTCTTAATAAATATACTTTAACTTGTACATGTGGCATGCTTTTATTTCTCTACATTCTCCTTTACACAAAGTTTTTCAATAAGTCTGGGTTGGTGGCAGCCGGTGTCGGACTGGGGCATGAAGGGCCCACCGGGGGAATGCAGTTATTGGTGCCCATACATAGGGGTGTGGCCTTCCTACAAAGGGGCTGGCCTCCACAGAGGCTTAAAATACACAGTTATCTTGTGCAGTGTATTGCAACATATCTACCATCAGGGCCGGTGCTAGGGTGATCGGCGCCCCCCTGCAAACTATAAATTTGTGCCCTCCCATATTCCTTTGGCGCGCACTGGGAAAAGGGGTGTGGTCTCACAAGTAAGGGGCATGGCCACACAGTAGTACCCCCATTTAAAATTACGCCACAATGTAGCACAATCTTATTCATCTTATACGTAATGCCCCACCTGTAGTAGTAGCGTTCCTTATACGTAATGCCTCACCCGTAGTAGTAGCGTCCTTATACATAATGCCCCCCCCAGTAGTAGTAGCATCCTTATACATAATGCCCCCCCAGTAGTAGTAGCATCCTTATACATAATGCCCCCCCAGTAGTAGTAGCATCCTTATACATAATGCCCCCCCAGTAGTAGTAGCATCCTTATACATAATGCCCCCCCAATAGTAGTAGTGTCCTTATACATAATGCCCCCCCAGTAGTAGTAGTGTCCTTATACATAATGCCCCCCCAGTAGTAGTAGCATCCTTATACATAATGCCCCTCAGTAGTAGTAGCGTCCTTATACATAATGCCCCCCCAGTAGTAGTAGTGTCCTTATACATAATGCCACCCCAGTAGTAGTAGTAGCATCCTTATACATAATGCACCCCCCCAGTAGTAGTAGCGTCCTTATACGTAATACCCCCCAGTAGTAGTAGCGTCCTTATGCACAGTGCACCCCCAGTAGTATTAGCATCCTTATACATAATGCCCCCCCAGTAGTAGTAGCGTCCTTATACGTAGTGCACCCCCAGTAGTAGAAGCGTCCTTATACGTAATGCCCCCCCCAGTAGTAGTAGCGTCCTTATACACAGTGCACCCCCAGTAGTATTAGCATCATTATACGTAATGCCCCCCCCAGTAGTAGTAGCGTCCTTATACGTAGTGCACCTCAGTAGTTGTATCGTCCTTATACGTAATGCCGCCCAGTAGTAGTAGCGTCCTTATACATAGTGCACCCCCCAGTAGTAGTATCGTCCTTATACGTAATGCCCCCCAGTAGTAGCGTCCTTATACGTAATGCCCCCCAGTAGTAGTAGCGTCCTTATACGTAGTGCACCCCCCAATAGTAGTATCGTCCTTATACGTAATGCCCCCCAGTAGTAGTAGCGTTCTTATACGTAGTGCACCCCAGTAGTAGTATCGTCCTTATACGTAATGCCCCCCCAGTAGTGGTAGCGTCCTTATACGTAGTGCACCCCAGTACTAGTATCGTTCTTATACATAATGCACCCACATTAGTAGTAGCGTCCTTATACGTAGTGCACCCCCCAGTAGTAGTAGCGTCCTTATACGTAATGCCCCCCGGTAGTAGTATCGTCCTTATAAGTAATGCGCCCCAGTAGTAGTAGCGTCCTTATACGTAATGGCCCCCAGTAGTAGTAGCGTCCTTATACATAATGCCCCCCAGTAGTAGTAGCGTTCTTATACGTAATGCCCCCCAGTAGTAATAACGTCCTTATACGTAATGCCCCCCAGTAGTAGTAGCGTTCTTATACGTAGTGCACCCCAGTAGTAGTATCGTCCTTATACGTAATGCCCCCCCAGTATTAGTAGCGTCCTTACACGTAATGGCCCCCCCAATAGTAGCGTTGTTACACGTAATGCCCCTCTGTAGTAATAGCGTCCTTATACGTAATGCCCCCCCAGTAGTGGCGTCCATAGAGCGCGCACACAGACATACATCACACACACACACACACACACACACACACACACACACACACACACACACACACACACACACATATATACACACATATATACACACATATACACACCCACCATACACACACACACACACACACACACACACTTCTCTCTCACCCTCCACTTACCTAATCCAGTCTCCTTCTGTACAGCAGCCAGGTCCGTGTAGCTCCGCCCCCTTATGGCCCGATTAGCCACGCCCCTTCCATCCCGTGTAGCTCCGCCTCCTTCTATCCCGTACTCGGCGCTCTCACAGTCACAGATGAGATGAGGTGAGGGAGGAGGCGTTTCATGCTGCAGGTGCCCGCTGCCAGTGACAGACACAGCAGTGGCAGCAGCAGCAGGGGGGACAGGACGGCGCAGCAGGGAAGGAATGCAGAGCAGGGGAAGCGCCTCTCCGTCCCAGCGCCTCCCTGCACTGCATCCCTTCGCTGAGCGGGTAGCGCCGGGCCTGTCTACCATGTATAATACAAGTGCACAGTCTGGAACCTGATCCCTAGAGGAAGGAGTGGACCCTCAGGCAGTGAGGCCTACTGGTGGTTTCCACTGTACTCCTGGAGGCCAGTCCAACTTTGGTGGCAGTTATAAAGGGGTCTATTAGGAAGATGTACAAAGCAGTGATAAGAGTGGAGAAGTGAGCAAGTAGAGAAGTTGCCCATGGCAACAAATCAGCATTGACGTAACATTTATAATTTGAATACTATAAAAGTATAAAGAGCAGCCGATTGGTTGCCATGAGTAACTTCTCCGCTGGCTCACTTCTCCATTTTTATCACTGCTTAGTACATCACCCCCTAATTACTAAGCCTTGGAGAGAGATAAAGTACCAACTAACCAGCTCCTAACTGACATTTTTCAAACACAGCCTGTAACTCGGTAGTTAGGAGGGATTGTCTGGTTCTTTATCTCTCTCCATTTTATCTCTCTATAAGGCTTGAGGGCGGTAACCAGATTGCTTAGAAGTTAAGCACGGATCTCTCCGTGTGTATACCCCACAGCGATAGCGATGCGCGGCCCTGCGCGTCGCTATCACTGACTGTGTATAGATCTGGCCAAATCTAGTAGATCACTCACTTCACTGCTGTGTGCTGAGCGGGGGGAGAGATGTGTGCTGAGCGGTCTGTGCTAGATCACTCAGCACACATCTCCCCCGTGTGTACAGGGCTTTAGTAAATAGACCCCATAGTTGTTTAAACTCACATTTAAAAATCTATTATCAGTGGTTATCTGTGTTGCTGTGTCACAAAGGAGTACCTGTTCCAGCAAGTTTTATGCCACAGCCTGGAGCTTTAATATTCAGCTAGAACCAAAGAAATTTAGTGAAATAAATAAAATGTGCATTATAATACTACTGCTACTACTACTAATATTATTATTATTATTATTATTGTTATTATTGCTATTATTTATTTTTATTTATAGGGAACCACAAGTGATATACAATAATAACAAAATAATAAACTATTTTCAAAAATACAAAGAATAACTACAGTATTATAACAAATAAACCAACCATGGTAGGGGTGCAGAGGGAAGATGGAGGGACTCATTAAGGATTGAAAAATCAAGCAGTGATGGGTCACACAATTGAGTAATAGGCCTTACACACTGGCCGATTTGTTTGAAAGATATGAACGATCTCGTTCATAAATGAACGAGAACTTGTTCATATCTTTCAGTGTGGAGGCTCCAGCGATGAACGATGTGCGGCCCCGCGCTCGTTCATCGCTGGTCCCCCGTCAGCTGTGCATGCAGGCCAATATGGACGATCTCGTCCATATTTGCCTGCACTTCAATGGAGCCGCGTGACGGGGGGAGAGAAGAAACTTCACTCCCCCCGTCACTGCCCCCCCCCCCGCCGTATCGGCCGTTGGGCACCTCGGTGGCGGATCGGCATGTCTGTAGGGCCCATAAGGAGCAAAGAGCAATCAATGAGCCGGTACTTACAAAGTGGGTGTACAGAATCAGAGGGAAGATTGAAGACATGGGAACAGATGAGCACTGTAGAAATCTTGTATGAGGGAATGAGAAGAGGTGAAGAGCAATTGATAACCTACTGTATTGTTATTTATTATTCTCTATAGAGTTTACTTCTCCTAATTAAATGTTATATTTATTTGAACCACTTGAGCCATAGACAATTGATTGTTCCTTCATGGCCTATAATAAGTGACAGCTGTCTTCTCATTTTCTTAGCAAATAGTGTAATTTGTGATAACAATTAAATTAAATTCTGCTGCATCCTGGCTGCAGTAAGTCATGCAATCCCCAGCCATAGTATCACTATATGCCATTTAGAGACCAAGGGGTATATATTATTTACTAAACTCCCGATTTTGACCGAGATGGTGTTTTTTCTTCAAAGTGTCATCTCGGGAATTTACTAAACTGAAATCACGGCAGTGATGAGGGCATTCGTATTTTTTTGGACGTCCAATAAAAAAAATACGAATGAATACACCATCGGTCAAACGCGGCTGTTAAGGTATGGAACACCCTCATTTACTAAACATTCTTATTTGAAATCTCTACCGTGAAAATGCATGTGCGGCCATGAAAAAATACTAATCGTACAAAAAGCTGACCGCGGGTGACCTCACCGCTAACCGCAAAGCTCCCACCATTGAATATAATGGAGGGAGCTGTGCTATGCGCTGTCTGAGCTCAGACGCGCATAGCCAATCAGCAGAGTGCAAGGACGTTGCACTCGCTGATTGGCTGAAGAGACCTTTCTGTGACAGCTGTCATGGAGAGGTCTCTGCATTCGGGGAAAGGGGTCCCATGTGTAAACATGGGACCCCTTTCAGTCCGTGGTTCGGGTTAATGCGGTTTGTTTTTTTGCCAAGTACGTGGATTATAATCTGGACACTGGATCAGATGAGTATAATTTTTTCACAGGTACCCCGGATTCTTCAGTGACGAGGGAGACGTGGCTGTCAACAGGACAACATATGTAAGTATGTGTGTGTCGGCAGGTGTGAAATAAAGTTTTACTGTCACGGTGTGTGTCTCCTGTTTTTATTTGGGTATTTTTTTCCCAGTAGTACTACAGGTACCAGCTGGCCCGTTTTTCACCCGCATGCTGGTACTTGTGGTTCTCCAAGTACCAGCTTGCGGGGGAGGATTGCTGGGACTTGTAGTACTACAGGAAAAAACAATATTCTGGACATTTTCACAAGGCTATCAGCCCCCCATCCGCAGCCCTTGGATGGGGAGGACAGCCTCGGGCTTCACCCCTGGCCCTTGGGTGGCTGGGGAGGGGAACCCCTTGATTGAAGGGGTCCCCACTCCCCCAGGGTACCCCGGCCAGGGGTGACTAGTTGGATATTTAATGCCACGGCCGCAGGGCGCTGTATAAAAGTGACCCCCGGCTGTGGCATTATCTGTCCAGCTAGTGAAGCCCGATGCTGGTGTAAAAAATACGGGGGACCCCTACTCTTTTTGTCCCCCGTATTTTTTGCACCAGCACCAGGCGCAGAGCCCGGTGCTGGTTTTAAAATACGGTGGATCCCCTGTCCATTTTCCCCCCGGATTTTTAGAACCAGGACCGGCTCGAAGAGCCCGAGGCTGGTTATGCTTTGGAGGGGGGACCCCACGCCATTTTTTCCTGGGATTTTACCATTCCATCTTAAAAAAAAAAATCTATATATATATATTTTTAAAAATATATAAATAATACTTGTGCCTCCAAAAAAGACAAACCAAGTACCTAATCCCTTCTAATATAAATAGATATGCTATTACCAATAAAAAAAACACCAAAAAAAACATGTTTTAAAATGTTTTTATTAGTTTCACCCACCAAAGTGTGGCAGATTGAAAATGACGAATTTACTGTCTAAAAGCACTGTTGTCGAATTTCCAAACTTCAATTGAATATACTTTTGTGGAATTGTCGCATTTGTATCATTGCAGAAAAGTCGAATTTGACAAAAGTCGGATTTCAAAAAGTCGAATTTCGAAATTCCGTTTTTTTGACGGAAAGTACTGAATTGCATTGTCGATTTTTTTTTTTGGGCGAAAAAGTCCAGTTTTTCGACAATTTCGGGAATTCAACCGCAATTGCATATACCCCATAGTGTTCTAAAATATACACATTAACAATGGTAGAAAAAGTATTACGGTGCACTATGTTTAGAAGTGGTGTTGTTGGCCATGCAAAACAATTGAATGAGGCTTAACATTTATATTGTTTTTTAACGCCAAAAATTCTGTGTGAAAAATGTGTTGATATGGCCAACATCACATCTGACAATTATCCATCTAAAAATACCTTCACACCATCTGATTGTTGTTGTTCATTATTGCAAGGATGACTGGTCATTAGTTTTATTATATTTTCTATGTACTAACAGTGAGCCAGATGTCTAAACATGGAGAAGGCATAAGGAAGTGAAAAAGCAGTGATATGTGCAAAGTGATAAAGGCACAAGGCAAACAGATCCAATATGTACATTAACAGTTGTGTTTATTTTGTACTGCTGCCTTTATCACCTTGCACATATCAGTTTTTTTCCAAATCCTTATGCCTTCTCCAGGTTAATAAATTGACAACACTGTTTGTTTACTTATTTACACGTAATTGTTATGTTTACTCACCAGACAACTGAGGGGATTGTGGATCCTCACTTTGGGGGCTGGCCAATAGAACTAGTGGTAGCACGGCCAACACTGTGGAGATGCAGTGTTGGGGTGGTGATGCTGGTGCCGAAGCCTCAAGACGGCGTCTCTTGGGTGGCCTTGTTGCCACACTAACCGAGCCCTGTGATGGGCGCCTTAGTGTAGGTGGATTTGCCGAAGAAGAACCTGTGTAATAAGATAATCATTAACATTTTGTGTTTCTATGTGTTTGCAGAATATGTGTATACAGTTAAATCTTACCGGCATTGCCACCATCTGCATCTCTCTGCAGTGTTGGCTGTGGCCTGGCTGTGCTGCTTCTCTGGAGTACTGTAGAAATATGAAGAATGTCCTTATGAACATACTATTTTGGTGAAATTTTTTCCCAAATTCCTTAATGTGATGTTAACATATGTGGTACCTGATGAGAATTAAACTAAACGAAGCTTATGCTTTTCTGCCTGACGTCATTGGGTGCGTATTTTTTAAACTTGCATAAATTATTACAAAAATACAACACACAAAGGCGCATAATGCAAACAATTATACTACTTAAAAACAAAACATCGTAGCTTGACACAACCATAATATTGCACGCTAAGGTCTCAATTTTACACAATAATAATAAAACACTAGTCAAAAATATCTTTGAAAAAATGGAAACATCACAACCAAATATGCATTCAAAAACACATCAAGCACACAAAGGGCAACCCATAACAACACACAATAATCATAAATTATATGAAATGTATTTACAAAAAACTTTTGTTTCAAAAATTAAACTATAAAAGCATGAAAACATTTACTTTTGACTTACAACACCAGAAAAACTCCAAGGCAAGCAGTAAGATTTTTATAATAATAATAAAAAAATAAAAAGTACATCAGGCCTGGCCAAACTCTGGCTCTCCAGATGTAGTGAAACTACACATCCCGGCATGCCCTGCCACAGTTTTAGCATTCCCTAATAGCAAAACTGTGGCAAGGCATGATGGGACTTGTAGTTTCACAACAGCTGGAGAGCCACAGGTTGGCCAGACCTGCACTACATCCCCAACACATTAGAAGAATGAACAAACCGACAACTACAATTAGCTAGAAGACATTTCAGACAACTAAGGACAAAGCACACATGCTTAAATTGTTTATAAGTAAACATAAATAACTCACCATCCTGCCTTGGCCGATCTGAATCCCGGACATGAGTGGCACCAACCACTTCTTGCGGAATGAGTGCACGCACAAGCTCCTCCCAATCTCGGTAAGATGCACGGAAGGGGTGTCCACCCCCCGGTTTGGCAGGCCGATTTAGCCTCCTTGGCCATCTTCGCCTTGACACAGCGCTTAATGTTGTAAAAACGCTGACGGGACGTGTCCTCGGTCCGCCTCACCACACCCACACTATTCACAGCCGCAATGACCTTCCCCCACAGAACACTCTTCCTGCGTGACGACACCTTTGCAGCATCATGGCCAAACAACTGCCAATGATGCCTCATCAGCTCCCGCACCAAAGCCATATTTTCAGCATAGCTAAATTTGACATTGCGGCCAGTCTTTGTAGTGGTGCGTGGCTGCGGAGCCACAATACCATCACTATCACTGGAGGCCGCAGCAGCAGCCACCCCCTCCTCCTCACTAACCTCCTCCACCTCACTAACCTCCTCCCTCTCACTCACCTCCACCCTCTCACTCACCTCCTCCACCTCACTCACCTCCTCCACCTCACTCATCTCTGACTGGGACGTAATCAGGACAAACAACAAATAACACTGAGAAAAAAAAACAGTTTACACACTGCTCCACTACTACTACACACCACATACAACACACACACACACACACACACACACACACACACACACACACACACACACACACACACACACACACACTCACTCACAAACAATGACAATAGACGTTAAATAAAAAACAATGACAAAAAAGTAAACAAACTTTTAAATAACTACACAACAAGTATGACAAGACTACTTACACACACAGTACAGCACTCAACAATCGCAAATAACCTCCTCAAATCCTCCACAAACTCCAAACAACGCTCCAACTCCTAATAGAGATGAGCGGGTTCGGTTCCTCGGAAACCGAACCCCCCCGAACTTTAGCCTTTTTTGCACGGGTCCGAGCAGACTCGGATCCTCCCGCCTTGCTCGGTTAACCCGAGCGCGCCCGAACGTCAACATCCCGCTGTCGGATTCTCGCGAGACTCGGATTCTATATAAGGAGCCGCGCGTCGCCGCCAATTTTTCACACGTGCATTGAGATTGATAGGGAGAGGACGTGGCTGGCGTCCTCTCCGTTTAGTTAGTTAGTTGATCTGATTGCTATTTGCTACTGCTTAGCTTATTGTGGGGAGGATTGGGGAGCAGCTGTTAGGAGGAGTACAGTCAGTGCAGAGTTTTGCTAGTTTTTTTTTATCCGTTCTCTGCCTGAAAAAAACGCTCCATACCATATCTGACTGTGCTCAGCCTCAGTGTGCTGCATGATATATTTATCTATCTATGTATATCTGACTGTGCTGAGTGCTCACTGCTCACACAGCTTAATTGTGGGGGAGACTGGGGAGCAGTTATAGCAGGAGTACAGTGCACACTTTTGCTGCCAGTGTGACCACCAGTATATTGTCTGCCTGAAAAAGTTAAACACTCCTGTGGATTTTTTTATTTTTTATATTCTATAAACGCATTCTGCTGACAGTGTCCAGCAGGTCCGTCATTCATTATATTATATAAATATTTACCTACAGTAGTGTTATATATATATTTTTCATCTCTATCATCTTTATCATCTCTATATTAGCAGACGCAGTACGGTAGTCCACGTCTGTAGCTAGTGCTACCTCTGTGTCGTGACTACTAGTGCTCGGCCAATATTGTAAATAATATACCTCTACCTGTGTGGTGTTTTCTTTTTTCTATCTTCATTCATACTAGTCTAGTACTAGTTAGTTTAGCAGTCTGCTGACAGTGTCCAGCAGGTCCGTCATTATATTATATAACTACAGTAGTAATATATTTATTATATTATCTATACAAGCAGACGCAGTACGGTAGTCCACGGCTGTAGCTACCTCTGTGTCGTCAGTGCTCGTCCATAATTGTATACCTACCTGTGGTGGTTTTTTTTTTCTATCTTCTTCATACTAGTAGTTTAGCAGTCTGCTGACAGTGTCCACCAGGTCCGTCATTATATTATATATACCTACAGTAGTTATATATATATATTTTTTTAATATCATTAATTATCATCTCTATACTAGCAGACGCAGTACGGTAGTCCACGGCTGTAGCTACCTCTGTGTCGTCAGTCACTCATCATCCATAAGTATACTAGTATCCATCCATCTCCATTGTTTACCTGAGGTGCCTTTTAGTTGTGCCTATTAAAATATGGAGAACAAAAATGTTGAGGTTCCAAAAATAGGGAAAGATCAAGATCCACTTCCACCTCATGGCCGAGACGATGAAATTCCATCAACGTCGTCTGCCAAGGCCGATGCCCAATGTCATAGTACAGAGCATGTAAAATCCAAAACACAAAAGATCAGTAAAAAAAGGACTCAAAAATCTAAATTAAAATCGTCGGAGGAGAAGCGTAAACTTGCCAATATGCCATTTACCACACGGAGTGGCAAGGAACTGCTGAGGCCCTGGCCTATGTTCATGGCTAGTGGTTCAGCTTCACATGAGGATGGAAGCACTCAGCCTCTCGTTAGAAAAATGAAAAGACTTAAGCTGGCAAAAGCACAGCAAAGAACTGTGCGTTCTTCGAAATCACAAATCCACAAGGAGAGTCCAATTGTGTCGTTTGCGATGCCTGACCTTCCCAACACTGGACGTGAAGAGCATGCGCCTTCCACCATTTGCACGCCCCCTGCAAGTGCTGGAAGGAGCACCCGCAGTCCAGTTCCTGATAGTCCGATTGAAGATGTCAGTGTTGAAGTACACCAGGATGGGGAGGATATGGGTGTTGCTGGTGCTGGGGAGGAAATTGACAAGGAGGATTCTGATGGTGAGGTGGTTTGTTTAAGTCAGGCACCCGGGGAGACACCTGTTGTCCGTGGGAGGAATATGGCCATTGACATGCCTGCTGAAAATACCAAAAAAATCAGCTATTCGGTGTGGAAGTATTTCAACAGAAATGCGGACAACAGGTGTCAAGCCGTGTGTTGCCTTTGTCAAGCTGTAATAACTAGGGGTAAGGATGTTAACCACCTCGGAACATCCTCCCTTATACGTCACCTGCAGCGCATTCATCATAAGTCAGTGACAAGTTCAAAAACTTTGGGCGACAGCGGAAGCAGTCCACTGACCAGTAAATCCCTTCCTCTTGTAACCAAGCTCACGCAAACCACCCCACCAACTCCCTCAGTGTCAATTTCCTCCTTCCCCAGGAATGCCAATAGTCCTGAAGGCCATGTCACTGGCAATTCTGCCGAGTCCTCTCCTGCCTGGGATTCCTCCGATGCATCCTTGAGTGTAATGCCTACTGCTGCTGGTGCTGCTGTTGTTGCTGCTGGGAGTCGATGGTCATCCCAGAGGGGAAGTCGTAAGACCACTTTTACTACTTCCACCAAGCAATTGACTGTCCAACAGTCCTTTGCGAGGAAGATGAAATATCACAGCAGTCATCCTGCTGCAAAGCGGATAACTGAGGCCTTGGCATCCTGGGCGGTGAGAAACGTGGTTCCGGTATCCATCATTACTTCAGAGCCAACTATAGACTTGATTGAGGTACTGTGGTTCCATTTCTCTAGGCAGATGATACCGAAAATGTACACAGAAAAAGACTCAACAGTGTCCTAAAAAATGCAGTTGTACCCAATGTCCACTTAACCACGGACATGTGGACAAGTGGAGCAGGGCAGACTCAGGACTACATGACTGTGACAGCCCACTGGGTAGATGTATTGACTCCCGCCGCAAGAACTGCAGCGGCGGCACCAGTAGCAGCATCTCACAAACGCCAAGTCTTTCCTAGGCAGGCTACACTTTGTATCACCGCTTTCCAGAATACGCAAACAGCTGAAAATCTCTTACGGCAACTGAGGAAGATCATCGCAGAGTGGCTTAGCCCAGTTGGACTTGTGGCATCGGACAACGCCAGCAATATTGTGCGTGCATTACATCTGGGCAAATTCCAGCACGTCCCATGTTTTGCACAAAGCTTGAATTTGGTGGTGCAGAATTATTTAAAAAACGACAGGGGCGTGCAAGAGATGCTGTCGGTGGCCAGAAGAATTGCGGGACACTTTTGGCGTACAGGCACCAGGTACAGAAGACTGGAGCAACACCAAAAACGCCTGAACCTGCCCTGCCATCATCTGAAGCAAGAAGTTGTAACGAGGTGGAATTCAACCCTCTATATGCTTCAGAGGATGGTGGAGCAGCAAAAGGCCATTCAAGCCTATACATCTGACCACGATATAGGCAAAGGAGGTGGAATGCACCTGTCTCAATAGCAGTGGAGAATGATTTCAACGTTGTGCAAGGTTCTGCAACCTTTTGAACTTGCCACACGTGAAGTCAGTTCAGACACTGCCAGCCTGAGTCAGGTCATTCCCCTCATCAGGCTTTTGCAGAAGAAGCTGGAAACATCGAAGGAGGAGCTAAGACAGAGCGATTCCGCTAGGCATGTGGGACTTGTGGATGGAGCCCTTCATTCGCTTAACCAGGATTCACGGGTGGTCAATCTGTTGAAATCAGAGCACTACATTTTGGCCACCGTGCTCGATCCTAGATTTAAAACCTACGTTGTATCTCTCTTTCCGGCAGACACAAGTCTGCAGGGGTTCAAAGACCTGCTGGTGAGAAAATTATCAAGTCAAGTGGAACTTGATCGGTCAACAGCTCCTCCTTCACATTCTCCCGCAATTGGGGGTGCGAGGAAAAGGCTCAGAATTCCGAGCCCACCCGCTGGCGGTGATGCAGGGCAGTATGGGGCGAGTGCTGACATCTGGTCCGGACTGAAGGACCTGCCAACGATTATGGACATGTCGTCTACTGTCACTGCATATGATTCTCTAACCATTGAAAGAATGGTGGAAGATTATATGAGTGACCGCATCCAAGTAGGCACGTCAGACAGTCCGTACGTATACTGGCAGGAAAAAGAGGCAATTTGGAGGCCCTTGCACAAACTGGCTTTATTCTACCTAAGTTGCCCTCCAACAAGTGTGTACTCCGAAAGAGTGTTTAGTGCCGCCGCTCACCTTGTCAGCAATCGGCGTACGAGGTTACTTCCAGAAAATGTGGAGAAGATGATGTTCATTAAAATGGATTATAATCAATTCCTCCGTGGAGACATTCACCAGCAGCAATTGCCTCCAGAAAGTACACAGGGAGCTGAGATGGTGGATTCCAGTGGGGACGAATTGATAATCTGTGAGGAGGGGGATGTACACGGTGATGAATCGGAGGATGATGATGAGGTGGACATCTTGTCTCTGTAGAGCCAGTTTGTGCAAGGAGAGATTAATTGCTTCTTTTTTGGTGGGGGTCCAAATCAACCCATCATTTCAGTCACAGTCGTGTGGCAGACCCTGTCACTGAAATGATGGGTTGGTTAAAGTGTGCATGTCCTGTTTATACAACATAAGGGTGGGTGGGAGGGCCCAAGGATAATTCCATCTTGCACCTCTTTTTTCTTTAATTTTTCTTTGCGTCATGTGCTGTTTGGGGAGTATTTTTTGGAAGGGCCATCCTGCGTGACACTGCAGTGCCACTCCTAGATGGGCCAGGTGTTTGTATCGGCCACTTGGGTCGCTGAGCTTAGTCACACAGCTACCTCATTGCGCCTCTTTTTTTCTTTGCGTCATGTGCTTTTTGGGGAGTGTTTTTTGGAAGGGCCATCCTGCGTGACACTGCAGTGCCACTCCTAGATGGGCCAGGTGTTTGTGTCGGCCACTTGGGTCACTGAGCTTAGTCACACAGCTACCTCATTGCGCCTCTTTTTTTCTTTGCATCATGTGCTGTTTGGGGAGTGTTTTGGAAGGGCCATCCTGCGTGACACTGTGTTAGGGTCTCCTGCCCTGTGCTGCCCAAGTGCTAGCGGAGTCACCTGAGCGCAGCTGATACTCCGGTTCGGGTCTTTTGCTGTGCAGTGGTTACAGGCAGGGGATCCGGTGCTGGTTTTTGTGCTCACAGTCTGTGAGGTCTGAGTGGGGCGTGGACAGCACCTGCTTTATAAGGCCTCTTCTCAGGTTAAGCAGATGCTGCTGAATCTTTGTTGGTTAGTCAGTTCCTGAAAGTTAGCCAGTACTGTGTAGCTTTGTATTTGTTGTTGCTTACTGCAAATAGGCCTGGGGATTTGGTACTACACTCTGCCAATCCAGACCTAGCAGTAAGACTGGAGTCAGTCGTTTAGCCTGCTGAGGTTCTTTTGCTATTCTGTGAACCCAGCAGGTTTGTGGCTGTACTTTCAGACCTGCATGCTTAATCCTCTCTCACTGTGCAGGGCATCCATGTGTCAGTTTAGTGGCAGTAAGCTGAACCTGTGCCCTGCAAGTGAGAATTAGGATTGTGGAGACTCTCCTTGTGTCTATTATTCCATCTCTGACCAAGAAGTTTACTGCCACACCCGTTGGTAACCCTTTAGGGTTTTGCTGTTGCCCTTAGCAACAGCATTTCGGGTTCTCTACGTATTAAAACACAACATCTTGCTTTTTCCATCTGAGCATTTCTAATACTAGGGAGACACCCAGTTTCTTAGCCTCTGGGCTTCTCTGTTCACTTTGTGTTGGTTTTGTTACCCTATCACCTTCTGTGTACGTAATGTCATATTTCCCAGTCTGTCTGTGAGTTCATTTGTTTTGCATCCCTCTCTGTTCAGACACCAGTACATTCCTGCAGGCACTGGTGTGCATAACAGTTCAAATACCAGTACATTCCTGCAGGCACTGGTGTGCATAACATATTCAGCAGCCCAATACTCCTGTTGAAATTTTGTGGGAATATGGAGCATACCCCTCAAAATACGTTGCAACAGGTGGTCGATCAGGTGCAGGTCCTGACTCGACAATTTAATGATTTGTCCATTAAAATGCACACCTCCCAGGCCGCTGGCGGAGCTCCCGCAGCAGCAGCACCTTCAGGGGTTAAGGAGCCGAAAGTAAATCTTCCGGATCGTTTTTCTGGAGATCGCTCGCAGTTCTTTTGTTTCAAGGAGAGCTGCAAGCTATATTTCCAGCTTAGGCCTCAGTCTTCTGGGTCAGAGATTCAGCGGGTGTACATAGTGATTTCCTTGCTACAAGGAGACAAACAGGTCTGGGCATATGGGTTGCAGCCTGACTGTCCGTCGCTTAAAAGTGTTGATGCTTTTTTTACGGCAGTGGGCATGTTGTATGATGACCCTGACAAGACGGCCTCAGCCGAGGCTCAGAGTTCGATCCTTAAGCAAGGGCGAAGGCCAGTTGAGGTTTACTGTACGGAGTTTCGGAGGTTAGCCCATGATACCCAGTGGAATGACCCAGCCCTGAGACACCAGTACCGAAGAGGTCTTTTTAACCAGATAAAAGACCAACTGGTACAATATCCCTTGCCTGATAGCTTAGATCAGCTCATGCAGTTATCCATCCGGGTGGATAGACGGCTGAGAGAGCGTAGGCTTGAAAGGGAGACCGAGGTTTCCTTCTTTCCCAAGGGAACCTCAGACTCTGAGGAATTTTCCGAGGAGCCTATGCAGATTGGGGCTACCCGCCTCTCCTCGCATGAGAAGACGCAGAGGAGACAGCAGGGGTTGTGTTTGTACTGTGGGAATAAGGGTCATGTGGTAGTATCATGCCCAGAAAAGCCGGAAAACTTCAGGGCCTGAGGGTGATGGGAAATATCCTGTCAGGCCAGAAGTCAGAATTTCCCAAGAAGAATTTTATCATTCCGGTGACCTTGAAGATCCTCGGTCAAACTGTCAAGACTGAGGCCTTTGTGGACAGTGGGGCCGACGGGGTTTTTATGGACCGCCAATTCACCCTGAAACACTCTGTTTCCTTAGTACCCTTGGCGTCGGAAATTGAGATTCGTGGGTTAAACGGGGAACCATTATCCCAGGGTAAAATTACCTCTTGCACTAGCCAGATTTCTTTGTTTATTGGAGCCACACACTCTGAAAAATTGTCCTTTTATGTGACTGTCTGTACTTTTGCCCCATTGGTGTTGGGGTTACCCTGGTTAAGGGCCCACAATCCTCAATTTGACTGGGTCTATGGGGAGATTCTTAGTTGGGGTACTGATTGTTTCTGGAGCTGCTTGAGCCTTCTAGTCAGGCTCTCGCAGCTAAGTTTGCCAGGATTGCCAGGGTGTTATGCAGATTTTGCGGACGTGTTCTCCAAAAAAGTTGCAGAGGTACTACCTCCCCATTGCCCCTATGACTGTGCCATTAATTTGTTGCCGAATGCTAAGCTTCCCAAAAGCAGGTTGTACTCCCTGTCACGTCCTGAGACTCAGGCTATGGCAGAGTACATTCAGGAGAACTTGGCTAAAGGATTTATCAGACCTTCACAGTCTCCAGTTGGGTCGGGGTTCTTCTTCGTGGGTAAAATGGACGGTTCATTGCGACCCTGCATCGACTTCAGGGAATTGAACCGTATCATGATTAAAAACTCATACCCACTGCCTCTCATTTCGGTCTTGTTTGACCAGCTTCGTACTGCCACCATTTTTTCTAAGATTGACCTACGCGGGACAATCTAATCCGAATAAGAGAGGGGGATGAATGGTATACTCAGGGCATTATGAATATTTGGTGATGCCTTTTGGGCTCTGTAATGCCCCGGCAGTCTTCCAGGATTTCATGAACGATGTGCTCAGGGAATATTTGGATAGATTCTTAGTCATATACTTAGATGACATCCTAATCTTCTCCCATTCCCTGGAGGAACATCGGAAGCATGTACGCTTAGTCCTCCAGAAACTCAGAGACCACCGGCTTGGGGCGAAGCTGGAGAAGTGCGAATTTGAAGTTCAGCAAATCGCATTTCTAGGATATATTATCTCCCCAGAAGGTTTCCAAATGGAGGGTTCCAAGGTACAGGCAGTCCTGGATTGGGTGCAGCCCACTAGTTTGAAGGCGCTTCAGCGTTTCCTGGGCTTTGCAAATTTTTATAGACGATTTATCGCTGGATTTTCGTCTATAGTGGCGCCCTTGGTGGCACTCACTAAGAAAGGGGCGGATGTTGCTCACTGGTCTCGTGAGGCCAAAGCGGCTTTTGCCCGTCTCAAAAGGGCATTTGTCTCGGCCAAGGTGCTGCGACACCCAGATCCAGAGCGTCCTTTTGTGGTGGAGGTGGATGCCTCTGAGATGGGTATTGGGGCAGTGCTCTCTCAGATGGAAGTGTCCGATAATCGCCTTCATCCCTGTGCTTACTTTTCCCGTAAATTTTCGCCTGCCGAGATGAATTATGACGTGGGTAACCGGGAATTGTTGGCTATTAAGGATGCACTCGAGGAGTGGAGACACTGGCTTGAGGGGGCTAAGTTTGTGGTCTCAATTCTCACCGACCATAAGAATTTGGCATATTTAGAGTCAGCGAAGCGTCTCAATGCCAGGCAGGCACGATGGGCTTTGTTTTTTGCTCGCTTTCATTTTTTGATAACATATCGCCCTGGGTCAAAAAACATCAAGGCTGATGCGCTCTCGCAGAGTTTTGCTCCAATCCAGGAGACCACCGAGTGTCACGAACCGGTCTCTCACCTTTGCGGGTTCTGGGGTTCATCCGTTGCCAGTGCGGTTGCTCGCGGTGCTGTGCGCCCGTGTGGGGACACGGCGTGATCAATGGCACAGGTAATGCAGAGTCTGGGAACTGTGAGTGCGGGGACCAAATGGCCTAAGGCACTGCGGTGTGTCTGCTGTATAGGAGGTGGCCATGTTGGAGACCAAATAGCTAATACTGAGCACTTGTGAAAACACCTGTGAGCAGGTGTAAGCCAATCCCGTGCTTGTGCTGCCTTTAAGTAGGCTGGGATTATGTCACTCTGGGCCAGTGCTTTGTTGTATCAAAGCTGTGCTCTAGCTCTGAACTCTCTCCGTGCATTCCTGTGTGATTCCCGTGGTCCAGATATCGCCTCCGTTCCCAGAGGTCCGTTTGCAGCCTTCACTGCCAAAGATTCACCGGCTCTCCATTGTGCTATCAGTCAATTGCACACCTATTGGAAATACTTGGATTCCCAGTGTCCTGCATGAGGTTACCTTGTCTGTCTGCCTTTCATACAAAGTCTGGAGGATTCCAATTCCCTCAGCTGTTCGTTTGTTCAACTCTGCATTTAACCCATTCATCACCTTGCCATCTACTACAGTTTCACAGTGATCTCCGGAACCCGCAAGTAACCCAATTCAGTACTTTTATTTTCTATGTTGTCATTACAAGGATAATTCTTCACAGTCTCTCAGTTAACTCTTAAAGCTCCATTGCAAATTCTTACAGTTGATTCTCCATGTCAGCATTAACCAGTTAAACTCAATCTGCAGCTCAGCATCAAAGCTTGTTTATATTTGGACAATTCAACATTTATTCTTCAGCTTGTTTTTGCATATGTTTCCATGAACATTTCTTTTATTTATTTCTGAGTTTTCTCTTGCATATTATTTCTGCCATTCCTGCAATACTTCAGTATAATGATGATTAACAACTAGTCATTTAACTCCTTACTGAATTGTTACTTTAATAAATGTATGAAACGGAACTTCCTTCGTCCTCCCTGTTTTCTTCATACCCCAGCACCTACACCTGTGGTTGGTTCCAGGTTAACGGATTCACAAAAACACCCGGACCTGACAGTAAGCACTGGCCACATGGATCCGTCAAGTGACCAATTCGCAGGAGGCGGTGCTACATCAGATATCCTTTCCCGTCTGGAAAACCAGGAGTCTATACAGACACAAATAGTGCAGTTTATGCAAACTATGGCAGACCGTTTAGAGATTCTTCAAACAGCTATTAAAACGTCTCTAGTCCAGATTCCAACTCCAGTTGTCCCAGTTACCACTACAGTTTCTCCTGAGACGCTACCTACGTCCTGTTTGCAGTTACCCTCTCCAAGTAAGTTTGACGGAACCCCAAAACTTTGCAGAGGATTCCTGAATCAATGCGAGATCCAGTTTGAACTGTTGTCCGCCAGTTTCCCATCAGCTCGTTCTAAGGTTGCATATATTATTGCCCTCCTCTCCGGTCAGGCGCTGGAGTGGGCATCTCCATTATGGGAAAGAGGTGATCCTATCCTCTCTAATTACAAGGAGTTCGTATCATCCTTCCGGAGAATCTTTGACGAACCAGGCAGAACCACCTCAGCATCTTTAGAGATTCTCCGTCTGCGTCAAGGTTTACGTCCTGTCAGTCAATATATTATTCAGTTTCGTACGTTGTCTTCAGAGTTAAATTGGAATGAGGAGGCCCTGATCGCCGCGTTTTGGAATGGACTTTCAGAGAAAATCAAGGATGATTTAACCATCCGGGATGTGCCTACTACACTGGATGAATTGATTTCTCTCTGTAACAAACTTGATCTACGCTACAGAGAGCGATGTTTAGAGAAATCCAGGACAGAGCGATCTAGTCCACGTTATCATCCTAGGCCTCGACAAGATTCTTCATCACAGTCGCCGGTAACAACAGAAGAACCTATGCAGATTAGGCGCTCTCGCCTCACAGAGGAGGAACGACTTCATCGTCGACAGGGTAACCTCTGCATGTACTGTGGGTCCTCCGAACATTTAGTTAAATCCTGCAAACTCCGGCCTGGAAAACTCTCGCTCCTAGCTTATTCAAGGGAGCTTAAGCTAGGAGTTACTTTAGAACCACGTTCTGGGAAAGAGCCGACCTTGTCTATTCAATTAGAAGTTCCAAGTTCTACAGTGAAAGTTTCAGCCCTCCTAGATTCCGGGGCAGCCGAGAACTTCATCTCCTCAGCCTTTGTCTTACGGTCCAAAGTTCAAACCATGCCTCTGGAAGCAGCAGTTGCTGTTACAGCAGTGGATGGAAGTCGAATTCCAGATGGTATAATTACTCATCGAACCGTATGTCTCAAGATGAAAGTTGGTGTGCTCCATTCCGAATACCTCTCCTTCTACGTGATTCCCAAAGCCTCTCAAGATGTGATACTTGGTTTACCTTGGCTGCAGAAACATAACCCTCAACTCAATTGGCAAACCATGGAAGTCCTTTCGTGGGGTAAATCTTGTACCAAGGACTGTTTAGCCTCAATTGTACCTCTCCGGTCAATTAGCCTTCCCGACCTACCTCCGGTGTATCAATCTTTTGCAGATGTTTTCAGTAAACAAGCAGCAGACTCTCTACCTCCTCACCGCGAATGGGACTGCCCAATCGTCCTGGTTCCAGGCAAAACCCCTCCTAGGGGACGAATTTATCCGCTATCCATCCCAGAGACGCAAGCTATGTCTGACTATATACAGGAAAATCTAATCAAAGGATTTATCAGACCATCTTCTTCACCTGCAGGAGCCGGATTCTTTTTCGTTAAGAAGAAGGACGGTGGGTTACGACCATGCATAGATTACCGTGGACTCAATGAGATCACTGTGAAAAACAAGTATCCATTACCCTTAATTCCAGAATTATTTGACCGGGTAAAGGGAGCTACTGTGTTTACAAAACTGGATCTCCGAGGGGCCTACAATTTAATCCGCATCCGTGCAGGGGACGAGTGGAAGACTGCTTTTAATACCCGGGATGGGCATTACGAATACCTCGTAATGCCCTTTGGCCTTTGTAATGCACCTGCAGTTTTTCAAAGCTATGTGAATGAACTTTTTCGTGATCTTCTCTACAAGTGTCTAGTAGTGTACCTGGATGATATCCTAATATTCTCTAAGGATCTAAAGTCTCACCGTCACCAAGTTAAAGAGGTACTGACACGTCTGAGGAAAAATCAACTTTATTGTAAGTTAGAGAAGTGCACTTTTGAAGTATCTTCCATACCGTTCCTTGGTTACATCATTTCTGGATCAGAGCTATGTATGGATCCAGGTAAGGTACAAGCTATCCGAGATTGGTCCACTCCTTCAACTCTCAAGGGGATTCAGCGATTTCTTGGCTTTGCGAATTTCTATAGGAGATTCATCAAGAATTATTCTACGTTAGCTGCTCCCATCACAGCCCTAACTCGCAAGGGAGCAAATCCTACGAACTGGTCTTCTGAAGCAATCAAAGCCTTCTCTGATTTAAAGCAAGCCTTTGTGTCAGCCCCCATTCTTTGACAGCCTGATTTGAATCGTCCCTTTCTACTAGAGGTGGATGCATCTACAGAAGCAGTAGGAGCTGTGTTGTCACAAGTCTTTGAAGATAAAAAGGTCCATCCCTGTGGATATTTCTCCCGTAAGTTCCTCCCGGCAGAACGTAATTATGCAATCGGTGAGCAAGAGTTACTTGCCATCAAGTTGGCATTTGAGGAGTGGAGATACCTTCTAGAAGGAGCTCAACATCGCATTACAGTTTATACTGATCATAAGAATCTTCTGTATCTGCAGTCAGCTCAGTGTCTGAATCCACGACAAGCTCGATGGGCGCTTTTCTTCTCACGATTTGATTTCAAACTCACCTATCGTCCAGGGTCTCAGAACAAAAAGGCAGATGCCCTTTCCCGGTCCTTTGCTTCTTCTGAATTAAATGATGCTACCACGAATCAAGCCATTGTGAATCCTACGTCCTTTTTAATGACTCGAACCTCTCCAGTTCCTCCGCTTGGCAAGACCTTTGTCGCCACAAGTCTTCGAAAACGGCTGCTTACCTGGGCTCACGCCTCTTCCTTCATGGGTCATCCTGGGGTTCTAAAGACTCTCAAATTTATTCAACAGTCTTATTGGTGGCCACGTCTCAAAGCCGATGTCCAAGAGTTTATAGCAGCATGTCCTAAATGTGCCCAACATAAGAGTCCAAGAAGATCTCCACCAGGTCTACTACATCCACTATCCATACCCAAACAACCATGGACTCATATCTCAATGGATTTCGTGACCGATCTACCTCCATCAAAAGGGCGAAATACCATTTGGGTGATAGTGGATCGATTTTCGAAAATGGCACATTTCATTTCATTAACTGGGTTACCATCAGCCTCTTTACTAGCCAGATTGTTCGTCTCTGAAATCTTCAAGTTGCATGGCCTTCCTCGAGAAATTATCTCTGATCGGGGAACACAGTTTGTGGCCAAGTTTTGGAGGTCGCTTTGTTCATCTTTAAATGTCAAGTTGAACTTTTCTTCTGCATATCATCCTCAGACAGATGGACAAACTGAGAGAGTCAACCAAGACCTTGAAACATTTCTCCGGCTATATATATCGTCCTCACAGGATGACTGGGTTGACTACCTTCCATTGGCAGAATTTGCTCATAATAATCTCTTCCATTCATCTTCAGAATCTACGCCCTTTTATATTAACTTCGGCTTTCATCCTCGTGTACCAGAGTTTCATCCATTGCCAGCCCTAGAGGTCCCAGCGGCAGATCAAGAGCTTCAACGTCTATCTAGCATCTGGAGTTGTGTACGTAAGTCCTTGGTCAAAACTTCCGCTCGTTATAAATCTTTTGCAGATAGAAAACGTAAAGCTGTACCGAATTACAAAGTGGGAGACCAAGTTTGGATTTCTACGCGCAATCTCAAGTTCAAAGTTCCTTCTAAGAAATTTGCTCCCAGGTTTATTGGTCCATTTCCCATTGTAAAGGTACTCAACCCTGTGTCATACAAAGTCAAGCTGCCACCGTCTTTGAGAATTCCTAACGCCTTTCATACATCTTTACTGAAGCCTTTGATTCTCAATAAGTTCCGTACTACCCAGTCCAAATCTCCTAAAGTTCACTCTTTGCAGAATGAGGAATTTGAAGTTAAAGAGATTGTGGACTCACGTTCCCGATATGGACGTTTACAGTTTCTGGTCGACTGGAAGGGTTACGGTCCGGAGGAGAGATCCTGGGTTTTCTCTGAAGATGTTCATGCTCCAAGACTGGTACAGAAATACTTCTCTAAAAATCCTGACAAGGTTCAAAGGTGTTCGGAGACCACCCGTAGAAGAGGGGGTACTGTCACGAACCGGTCTCTCACCTTTGCGGGTTCTGGGGTTCATCCGTTGCCAGTGCGGTTGCTCGCGGTGCTGTGCGCCCGTGTGGGGACACGGCGTGATCAATGGCACAGGTAATGCAGAGTCTGGGAACTGTGAGTGCGGGGACCAAATGGCCTAAGGCACTGCGGTGTGTCTGCTGTATAGGAGGTGGCCATGTTGGAGACCAAATAGCTAATACTGAGCACTTGTGAAAACACCTGTGAGCAGGTGTAAGCCAATCCCGTGCTTGTGCTGCCTTTAAGTAGGCTGGGATTATGTCACTCTGGGCCAGTGCTTTGTTGTATCAAAGCTGTGCTCTAGCTCTGAACTCTCTCCGTGCATTCCTGTGTGATTCCCGTGGTCCAGATATCGCCTCCGTTCCCAGAGGTCCGTTTGCAGCCTTCACTGCCAAAGATTCACCGGCTCTCCATTGTGCTATCAGTCAATTGCACACCTATTGGAAATACTTGGATTCCCAGTGTCCTGCATGAGGTTACCTTGTCTGTCTGCCTTTCATACAAAGTCTGGAGGATTCCAATTCCCTCAGCTGTTCGTTTGTTCAACTCTGCATTTAACCCATTCATCACCTTGCCATCTACTACAGTTTCACAGTGATCTCCGGAACCCGCAAGTAACCCAATTCAGTACTTTTATTTTCTATGTTGTCATTACAAGGATAATTCTTCACAGTCTCTCAGTTAACTCTTAAAGCTCCATTGCAAATTCTTACAGTTGATTCTCCATGTCAGCATTAACCAGTTAAACTCAATCTGCAGCTCAGCATCAAAGCTTGTTTATATTTGGACAATTCAACATTTATTCTTCAGCTTGTTTTTGCATATGTTTCCATGAACATTTCTTTTATTTATTTCTGAGTTTTCTCTTGCATATTATTTCTGCCATTCCTGCAATACTTCAGTATAATGATGATTAACAACTAGTCATTTAACTCCTTACTGAATTGTTACTTTAATAAATGTATGAAACGGAACTTCCTTCGTCCTCCCTGTTTTCTTCATACCCCAGCACCTACACCTGTGGTTGGTTCCAGGTTAACGGATTCACAAAAACACCCGGACCTGACACCGAGGAGCCGTTGCCCATTGTGTCCCCATCATGTATTAAAGTGGGCTTTACCCAGGACCTCTTGTCATTAGTCCTTAGAGCACAGGAGCAGGCTCCTCCAGACCTTCCGGTAGGTCTTTTGTTTGTGCCTCCTAGGTTAAGACAGCGAGTGTTCCTGGAATTCCATGCCAAGAAGTCGGCAGGTCACCCGGGTATTGCCAGAACTCGGGAGTTGCTATCTAGGGCGGTGTGGTGGCCCTCGGTGGCTAAGGATGTGGATCAGTGGGTTCGGGCATGTGACATCTGTGCCCGAAATAAGACTCCTAGAGGGGTTCCTGTTGGCCCATTACATCCACTCTCTATTCCATCTAAACCATGGACCCACATTTCAATGGATTTTGTGGTGGACTTGCCCAAATCCTCGGGGATGACAGCCATCTGGGTTGTCGTTGACAGGTTTTCGAAGATGGCGCACTTCGTTCCACTGGTTGGGCTGCCATCGGCCAGACGCCTGTCTGAATTATTTATGCTGCATGTTGTGCGTCTCCACGGGTTGCCACTTGATGTGGTCTCTGACCGCGGATCCCAGTTTGTGGCCAAATTCTGGAGGGCATTTTGTTCCGATCTCCAGATTTCTGTCAGCTTGTCGTCAGGCTACCATCCGCAGTCTAATGGGCAGACTGTAAGGGTGAACCAGTCCTTGGAGCAGTTCCTCAGGTGTTATGTCTCCAAGTGTCAGACTGACTGGGTTGCTCATCTGTCCATGGCGGAGTTTGCCTATAACAACGCGGCTCACTCTGCTACAGGGATATCTCCCTTCCTTTGTGTGTATGGGCATCATCCTAAGGCCAATTCTTTTGACCCCCTGGACTCCACGCCTGGTGGTTCCTCTGTCGTTTCGGTCCTTAGAGGTATTTGGAGGAAAGTGAAGAAAGCCCTTGTGTCTGTGTCATTAGTGACCAAAAGGGTTTTTGATAAGCGGAAAAGACCCTGCAGCTTCAAATTAGGAGACTTCGTGACTTCGTCTGGTTGTCTACCAAGAATTTGAAGTTGAGACAGCCATCTCATAAGTTAGGCCCGCGGTTCATCGGCCCTTATAAGATCACCAGGGTTATCAATCCGGTGGCATTTCTGTTAGATCTGCCCCGTTCTTTGGGTATCAATAAAACATTTCATTGTTCCCTTTTAAAACGGGCGATTAGTAATCCTTCTTCCAGAGGAAGACCTTCCCCTCTTCTGATACGTGGCCAGAGGGAGTTTGTTGTTGAAAGGATTCTTGACTCCAAGATGGTTCGGGGTCGGCTGTCATTTTTGGTGCACTGGAAGG
Organism: Pseudophryne corroboree; assembly: GCF_028390025.1. NCBI lineage: Eukaryota > Metazoa > Chordata > Amphibia > Anura > Myobatrachidae > Pseudophryne > Pseudophryne corroboree. The sequence goes on from NC_086451.1 coordinate 428,261,822, forward strand.
TGTATTGCCCGGAGGAGCGGTCGTGGGTGCGCAGTTGTGATCTTCATGCCCCCAGACTGATACGCTCTTTCTTCTCGCAGTTCCCCGATAAACCCGGTGGTAGGGGTTCTTTGACCCCTCATCAGAGGGGGGGTACTGTTAGGGTCTCCTGCCCTGTGCTGCCACGTCGTCATGGCAACCGGGAGACAAGTGCTAGCGGAGTAACCTGAGCGCAGCTGATACTCCGGTTCGGGTCTTTTGCTGTGCAGTGGTTACAGGCAGGGGATCCGGTGCTGGTTTTTGTGCTCACAGTCTGTGAGGTCTGAGTGGGGCGTGGACAGCACCTGCTTTATAAGGCCTCTTCTCAGGTTAAGCAGATGCCGCTGAATCTTTGTTGGTTAGTCAGTTCCTGAAAGTTAGCCAGTACTGTGTAGCTTTGTATTTGTTGTTGCTTACTGCAAATAGGCCTGGGGATTTGGTACTACACTCTGCCAATCCAGACCTAGCAGTAAGACTGGAGTCAGTCGTTTAGCCTGCTGAGGTTCTTTTGCTATTCTGTGAACCCAGCAGGTTTGTGGCTGTACTTTCAGACCTGCATGCTTAATCCTCTCTCACTGTGCAGGGCGTCCATGTGTCAGTTTAGTGGCAGTAAGCTGAACCTGTGCCCTGCAAGTGAGAATTAGGATTGTGGAGACTCTCCTTGTGTCTATTATTCCATCTCTGACCAAGGAGTTTACTGCCACACCCGTTGGTAACCCTTTAGGGTTTTGCTGTTGCCCTTAGCAACAGCATTTCGGGTTCTCTACGTATTAAAACACAACATCTTGCTTTTTCCATCTGAGCATTTCTAATACTAGGGAGACACCCAGTTTCTTAGCCTCTGGGCTTCTCTGTTCACTTTGTGTTGGTTTTGTTACCCTATCACCTTCTGTGTACGTAATGTCATATTTCCCAGTCTGTCTGTGAGTTCATTTGTTTTGCATCCCTCTCTGTTCAGACACCAGTACATTCCTGCAGGCACTGGTGTGCATAACAGTTCAAATACCACTACATTCCTGCAGGCACTGGTGTGCATAACACACTGCAGTGCCACTCCTAGATGGGCCAGGTGTTTGTGTCGGCCACTTGGGTATCTGAGCTTAGTCACACAGCTACCTCATTGCGCCTCTTTTTTTCTTTGCGTCATGTGCTGTTTGGGAGTGTTTTTTGGAAGGGCCATCCTGCGTGACACTGCAGTGCCACTCCTAGATGGGCCAGGTGTTTGTGTCGGCCACTTGGGTCGCTGAGCTTAGTCACACAGCTACCTCATTGCGCCTCTTTTTTTCTTTGCATCATGTGCTGTTTGGGGAGTGTTTTTTGGAAGGGCCATCCTGCGTGACACTGCAGTGCCACTCCTAGATGGGCCAGGTGTTTGTGTCGGCCACTTGGGTCGCTGAGCTTAGTCATCCAGCGACCTCGGTGCAAATTTTAGGACTAAAAATAATATTATGAGGTTTGAGGTGTTCAGAATAGACTGAAAATTAGTGGAAATTATGGTTATTGAGGTTAATAATACTTTGGGATCAAAATGACCCCCAAATTCTATGATTTAAGCAGTTTTTTAGGGTTTTTTGAAAAAAACACCCGAATCCAAAACACACCCGAATCCGACAAAAAAAAATTCGGTGAGGTTTTGCCAAAACGCGTTCAAACCCAAAACACGGCCGCGGAACCGAATCCAAAACCAAAACACAAAACCCGAAAAATTTCCGGTGCACATCTCTAACTCCTAATACACCTTCCTCTCACCTCTCCACTAGCTAAACCCACGAGGTGCTGATGGTTTGGGGTGTTTTTATAGTAATGTGCACAGACACTCCTCCATCACGAATCAAACCAATCACGGACGAGTGACAAAAACGAAACTTAGTAAAAAAAAACGCGTCCATGAACGGACAAACACTGCCGTAACCAAAATGTGACGCAGTCGTAAAAAAACCTCATAACACGGCCGCAAAACCACTAAATCGGCCGCATTCTACCTTACAAAACTACGAATGACATCGACATCTGAAAACTCGAAAAAAAAAAAAATACGACAGCTTAGTAAATTAGTCGGAATAAATTCAAAAAGTTGCACAATTACACATTCTATGTCATTCATGATGAATCTCCCTCCAAATCGGTACAAGTACGAATTTTAGTAAATATACCCCCTAGAGGGTAATTCCAAGTTGATCGCAGTAGGAATTTAGTTAGCAATTTGGCAAAACCATGGGGGTCATTCCGAGTTGTTCGCTCGCAAGGCGATTTTAGCAGAGTTGCTCACGCTAAGCCGCCGCCTACTGGGAGTGAATCTTAGCATCTTAAAATTGCGAACGACGTATTCGCAATATTGCGATTACACACCTCGTAGCAGTTTCTGAGTAGCTTCAGACTTACTCGGCATCTGCGATCAGTTCAGTGCTTGTCGTTCCTGGTTTGACGTCACAAACACACCCAGCGTTCGCCCAGACACTCCCCCATTTCTCCGGCCACTCCTGCGTTTTTTCCGGAAACGGTAGCGGTTTTTCCCACACGCCCATAAAAGGCCTGTTTCCGCCCAGAAACACCCATTTCCTATCAATCACATTACGATCGCCAGAGCGAACAAAAAGCCGTGAGTAAAAATCCTAACTTCTTAGCAAATTTACTTGGCACAGTCGCAGTGCGAACATTGCGCATGCGCACTAAGCGGAAAATCGCTGCGATGCGAAGATTTTTACCAAGCGAACGACTCGGAATGACCCCCCCATGTGCACTGCAGGGGAGGCAGATATAACATGTGCAGAGAGAGTTAGATTTGGGTGTGGTGTGTTCAATCTGCAATCTAATTTGCAGTGTAAAAATAAAGCAGCCAGTATTTACCCTGCACATAAATAAAATAACCCACCCAAATCTAACTCTCTCTGCACATGTTATATCTGCCTCCCCTGCAGTGCCCATGGTTTTGCCCAATTGCTAAAAAATTTCCTGCTGCGATCAACTTGGAATTACCCCCCTAGTGTGGGTAAGTCTTCTTGAGTAAGCAAATGAAAATTATATTTATGAATTTATAAGAATTTGTGAGATTTGACCAAGGGGTCTATTTACTAAAAGCCTTGGACAGAGATAAAGTACCAGCCAATCAGTTGCTAACTGTCATTTTTCAAAACCAGCCTGTGACATGTCAGTTAGACACTGATTGGCTGGGACTTTAACTCCATCCACTTTATCTCCATCCAAGGCTTAGTAACTAGACCGCTAAATCTGTGTTTTCAATATTTCACATCTGGGACTCGTTCTGTACATCGTCACTGACTGGAGTTTATAAAGTTTATCCTGGGGTTAAAGAAAACTTTTAACTTTATCCTCATAGCAGGCAGACTGGATACTATATTCCATGTCAGTCTACACTATGGGGTAAAATGATCAAATCTTGGAGTGAAATAGTACCATCAAATCAGCTTCCAGCTGTCCCTTTACAGGGTGTGCTACAAAAATGATGGAAGCTGATTGATACTGGTACTTCATCTCTCTCTACTTTATCTCGCTCCAAGATTTGATAAATCTCCCCCTATGTCTTGTCTTATTTACTTATATTAATAAGGTTCATCCATCATGAGGAAAATGAGGATCTCAGCATCTAAACAGGAAAAAGGAAGGGAAGTAGATCTCCTAAGTAATTTCTCTCATTTTCTCTTCTCATTCATTTCACACTGCGTTATCCTTGGCGATATTTAACATTTATTTATTTATGTTATCTAGAAGATTGGGTGGTCTTCTTAATTGTCTCTAGATTGGCTGCATAGTATGCAGGAGCATTCATTATCCCTTATGCTATGTACACAGTGGCCCTCATTCCGAGTTGTTTGTTCGGTAGCTGCTTTTAGCAGCATTGCACACGCTAGGCCGCCGCCCTCTGGGAGTGTATCTTAGCTTAGCAGAAGTGCGAACGAAAGATTAGCAGAATTGCTACTAAATAATTCCCTGAAGTTTCTGAGTAGCTCCAGACCTACTTCTAGAGTGCGATCACCTCAGTCCGTTTAGTTCCTGGTTTGACGTCACACACACGCCCTGCGTTCGGCCAGCCACTCCCCCGTTTCTCCAGCCACTCCTGCGTTTTTACCTGGCATGCCTGCGTTTTATGACACACTCCCAGAAAACGGCCAGTTTCCGTCCAGAAACTAGAGATGAGCGGGTTCGGTTTCTTTGAATCCGAACCCGCACGAACTTCACTTTTTTTTTCACGGGTCCGAGCGACTCGGATCTTCCCGCCTTGCTCGGTTAACCCGAGCGCGCCCGAACGTCATCATGACGCTGTCGGATTCTCGCGAGACTCGGATTCTATATAAGGAGCCGCGCGTCGCCGCCATTTTCACACGTGCATTGAGATTGATAGGGAGAGGACGTGGCTGGCGTCCTCTCCATTTAGATTAGATTTAGAAGAGAGAGAGAGAGAGAGATTGCTGTGATACTGTAGATTAGAAGAGAGTGCAGAGTGCAGACAGAGTTTAGTGACTGACGACCACAGTGACCAGTGACCACCAGAGACAGTGCAGTTGTTTGTTTTATTTAATATATCCGTTCTCTGCCTGAAAAAAACGATACACAGTCACACAGTGACTCAGTCTGTGTGCACTGCTCAGCCCAGTGTGCTGCACATCAATGTATTGTATATAAAGCTTATAATTGTGGGGGAGACTGGGGAGCACTGCAGGTTGTTATAGCAGGAGCCAGGAGTACATGATAAATAATATTATATTAAAATTAAACAGTGCACACTTTTGCTGCAGGAGTGCCACTGCCAGTGTGACTAGTGGTGACCAGTGCCTGACCACCAGTATATTAGTAGTATTGTATACTATCTCTTTATCAACCAGTCTATATTAGCAGCAGACACAGTACAGTGCGGTAGTTCACGGCTGTGGCTACCTCTGTGTCGGCACTCGGCAGGCAGTCCGTCCATCCATAATTGTATTATATACCACCTAACCGTGGTTTTTTTTTTCTTTCTTTATACCGTCGTCATAGTCATACTAGTTGTTACGAGTATACTACTATCTCTTTATCAACCAGTGTACAGTGCGGTAGTTCACGGCTGTGGCTACCTCTGTGTCGGAACTCGGCAGGCAGTCCGTCCATCCATAATTGTATTATAATATATACCACCTAACCGTGGTTTTTTTTTCGTTCTTTATACCGTCGTCATACTAGTTGTTACGAGTATACTACTATCTCTTTATCAACCAGTGTACAGTGCGGTAGTTCACGGCTGTGGCTACCTCTGTGTCGGAACTCGGCAGGCAGTCCGTCCATCCATAATTGTATTATAATATATACCACCTAACCGTGGTTTTTTTTTCGTTCTTTATACCGTCGTCATACTAGTTGTTACGAGTATACTACTATCTCTTTATCAACCAGTGTACAGTGCGGTAGTTCACGGCTGTGGCTACCTCTGTGTCGGCACTCGGCAGGCAGTCCGTCCAACCATAATTGTATTATATACCACCTAACCGTGGTTTTTTTTCCATTCTTTATACCGTCGTCATACTAGTTGTTACGAGTATACTACTATCTCTTTATCAACCAGTGTACAGTGCGGTAGTTCACGGCTGTGGCTACCTCTGTGTCGGCACTCGGCAGGCAGTCCGTCCAACCATAATTGTATTATATACCACCTAACCGTGGTTTTTTTTTCATTCTTTATACCGTCGTCATACTAGTTGTTACGAGTATACTACTATCTCTTTATAAACCAGTGTACAGTGCGGTAGTTCACGGCTGTGGCTACCTCTGTGTCGGCACTCGGCAGCCCGTCCATAATTGTATATACCAGTGACCTAACCGTGGTTTTTTTTTCTTTCTTTATACATACATACTAGTTACGAGTATACTATCTCTTTATCAACCAGTCTATATATTAGCAGCAGACACAGTACAGTGCGGTAGTTCACGGCTGTGGCTACCTCTGTGTCGGCACTCGGCAGCCCGTCCATAATTGTATATACCAGTGACCTAACCGTGGTTTTTTTTTCTTTCTTTATACATACATACTAGTTACGAGTATACTATCTCTTTATCAACCAGTCTATATATTAGCAGCAGACACAGTACAGTGCGGTAGTTCACGGCTGTGGCTACCTCTGTGTCGGCACTCCGCAGCCCGTCCATAATTGTATATACCAGTGACCTAACCGTGGTTTTTTTTTCTTTCTTTATACATACATACTAGTTACGAGTATACTATCTCTTTATCAACCAGTCTATATATTAGCAGCAGACACAGTACAGTGCGGTAGTTCACGGCTGTGGCTACCTCTGTGTCGGCACTCGGCAGCCCGTCCATAATTGTATATACCAGTGACCTAACCGTGGTTTTTTTTTCTTTCTTTATACATACATACTAGTTACGAGTATACTATCTCTTTATCAACCAGTCTATATATTAGCAGCAGACACAGTACAGTGCGGTAGTTCACGGCTGTGGCTACCTCTGTGTCGGCACTCGGCAGCCCGTCCATAATTGTATATACCAGTGACATAACCGTGGTTTTTTTTTCTTTCTTTATACATACATACTAGTTACGAGTATACTATCTCTTTATCAACCAGTCTATATATTAGCAGCAGACACAGTACAGTGCGGTAGTTCACGGCTGTGGCTACCTCTGTGTCGGCACTCGGCAGCCCGTCCATAATTGTATATACCAGTGACCTAACCGTGGTTTTTTTTTCTTTCTTTATACATACATACTAGTTACGAGTATACTATCTCTTTATCAACCAGTCTATATATTAGCAGCAGACACAGTACAGTGCGGTAGTTCACGGCTGTGGCTACCTCTGTGTCGGCACTCGGCAGCCCGTCCATAATTGTATATACCAGTGACCTAACCGTGGTTTTTTTTTCTTTCTTTATACATACATACTAGTTACGAGTATACTATCTCTTTATCAACCAGTCTATATATTAGCAGCAGACACAGTACAGTGCGGTAGTTCACGGCTGTGGCTACCTCTGTGTCGGCACTCGGCAGCCCGTCCATAATTGTATACTAGTATCCAATCCATCCATCTGCATTGTTTACCTGAGGTGCCTTTTAGTTGTGCCTATTAAAATATGGAGAACAAAAATGTTGAGGTTCCAAAATTAGGGAAAGATCAAGATCCACTTCCACCTCGTGCTGAAGCTGCTGCCACTAGTCATGGCCGAGACGATGAAATGCCAGCAACGTTGTCTGCCAAGGCCGATGCCCAATGGCATAGTACAGAGCATGTCAAAACCAAAACACCAAATATCAGTAAAAAAAGGACTCCAAAACCTAAAATAAAATTGTCGGAGGAGAAGCGTAAACTTGCCAATATGCCATTTACCACACGGAGTGGCAAGGAACGGCTGAGGCCCTGGCCTATGTTCATGGCTAGTGGTTCAGCTTCACATGAGGATGGAAGCACTCAGCCTCTCGCTAGAAAACTGAAAAGACTCAAGCTGGCAAAAGCACCGCAAAGAACTGTGCGTTCTTTGAAATCCCAAATCCACAAGGAGAGTCCAATTGTGTCGGTTGCGATGCCTGACCTTCCCAACACTGGACGTGAAGAGCATGCGCCTTCCACCATTTGCACGCCCCCTGCAAGTGCTGGAAGGAGCACCCGCAGTCCAGTTCCTGATAGTCAGATTGAAGATGTCAGTGTTGAAGTACACCAGGATGAGGAGGATATGGGTGTTGCTGGCGCTGGGGAGGAAATTGACCAGGAGGATTCTGATGGTGAGGTGGTTTGTTTAAGTCAGGCACCCGGGGAGACACCTGTTGTCCGTGGGAGGAATATGGCCGTTGACATGCCAGGTGAAAATACCAAAAAAATCAGCTCTTCGGTGTGGAGGTATTTCACCAGAAATGCGGACAACAGGTGTCAAGCCGTGTGTTCCCTTTGTCAAGCTGTAATAAGTAGGGGTAAGGACGTTAACCACCTCGGAACATCCTCCCTTATACGTCACCTGCAGCGCATTCATAATAAGTCAGTGACAAGTTCAAAAACTTTGGGTGACAGCGGAAGCAGTCCACTGACCAGTAAATCCCTTCCTCTTGTAACCAAGCTCACGCAAACCACCCCACCAACTCCCTCAGTGTCAATTTCCTCCTTCCCCAGGAATGCCAATAGTCCTGCAGGCCATGTCACTGGCAAGTCTGACGAGTCCTCTCCTGCCTGGGATTCCTCCAATGCATCCTTGCGTGTAACGCCTACTGCTGCTGGCGCTGCTGTTGTTGCCGCTGGGAGTCGATGGTCATCCCAGAGGGGAAGTCGTAAGCCCACTTGTACTACTTCCAGTAAGCAATTGACTGTTCAACAGTCCTTTGCGAGGAAGATGAAATATCACAGCAGTCATCCTACTGCAAAGCGGATAACTGAGTCCTTGACAACTATGTTGGTGTTAGACGTGCGTCCGGTATCCGCCGTTAGTTCACAGGGAACTAGACAATTTATTGAGGCAGTGTGCCCACGTTACCAAATACCATCTAGGTTCCACTTCTCTAGGCAGGCGATACCGAGAATGTACACGGACGTCAGAAAAAGACTCACCAGTCTCCTAAAAAATGCAGTTGTACCCAATGTCCACTTAACCACGGACATGTGGACAAGTGGAGCAGGGCAGGGTCAGGACTATATGACTGTGACAGCCCACTGGGTAGATGTATGGACTCCCGCCGCAAGAACAGCAGCGGCGGCACCAGTAGCAGCATCTCGCAAACGCCAACTCTTTCCTAGGCAGGCTACGCTTTGTATCACCGCTTTCCAGAATACGCACACAGCTGAAAACCTCTTACGGCAACTGAGGAAGATCATCGCGGAATGGCTTACCCCAATTGGACTCTCCTGTGGATTTGTGGCATCGGACAACGCCAGCAATATTGTGTGTGCATTAAATATGGGCAAATTCCAGCACGTCCCATGTTTTGCACATACCTTGAATTTGGTGGTGCAGAATTTTTTTAAAAACGACAGGGGCGTCCAAGAGATGCTGTCGGTGGCCAGAAAAATTGCGGGACACTTTCGGCGTACAGGCACCACGTACAGAAGACTGGAGCACCACCAAAAACTACTGAACCTGCCCTGCCATCATCTGAAGCAAGAAGTGGTAACGAGGTGGAATTCAACCCTCTATATGCTTCAGAGGTTGGAGGAGCAGCAAAAGGCCATTCAAGCCTATACAATTGAGCACGATATAGGAGATGGAATGCACCTGTCTCAAGTGCAGTGGAGAATGATTTCAACGTTGTGCAAGGTTCTGATGCCCTTTGAACTTGCCACACGTGAAGTCAGTTCAGACACTGCCAGCCTGAGTCAGGTCATTCCCCTCATCAGGCTTTTGCAGAAGAAGCTGGAGGCATTGAAGAAGGAGCTAAAAGGGAGCGATTCCGCTAGGCATGTGGGACTTGTGGATGCAGCCCTTAATTCGCTTAACAAGGATTCACGGGTGGTCAATCTGTTGAAATCAGAGCACTACATTTTGGCCACCGTGCTCGATCCTAGATTTAAAGCCTACCTTGGATCTCTCTTTCCGGCAGACACAGGTCTGCTGGGGTTGAAAGACCTGCTGGTGACAAAATTGTCAAGTCAAGCGGAACGCGACCTGTCAACATCTCCTCCTTCACATTCTCCCGCAACTGGGGGTGCGAGGAAAAGGCTCAGAATTCCGAGCCCACCCGCTGGCGGTGATGCAGGGCAGTCTGGAGCGACTGCTGATGCTGACATCTGGTCCGGACTGAAGGACCTGACAACGATTACGGACATGTCGTCTACTGTCACTGCATATGATTCTCTCAACATTGATAGAATGGTGGAGGATTATATGAGTGACCGCATCCAAGTAGGCACGTCACACAGTCCGTACTTATACTGGCAGGAAAAAGAGGCAATTTGGAGGCCCTTGCACAAACTGGCTTTATTCTACCTAAGTTGCCCTCCCACAAGTGTGTACTCCGAAAGAGTGTTTAGTGCCGCCGCTCACCTTGTCAGCAATCGGCGTACGAGGTTACATCCAGAAAATGTGGAGAAGATGATGTTCATTAAAATGAATTATAATCAATTCCTCCGCGGAGACATTGACCAGCAGCAATTGCCTCCACAAAGTACACAGGGAGCTGAGATGGTGGATTCCAGTGGGGACGAATTGATAATCTGTGAGGAGGGGGATGTACACGGTGATATATCGGAGGGTGAAGATGAGGTGGACATCTTGCCTCTGTAGAGCCAGTTTGTGCAAGGAGAGATTAATTGCTTCTTTTTTGGGGGGGGTCCAAACCAACCCGTCATATCAGTCACAGTCGTGTGGCAGACCCTGTCACTGAAATGATGGGTTGGTTAAAGTGTGCATGTCCTGTTTTGTTTATACAACATAAGGGTGGGTGGGAGGGCCCAAGGATAATTCCATCTTGCACCTCTTTTTTTCTTTTCTTTTTCTTTGCATCATGTGCTGATTGGGGAGGGTTTTTTGGAAGGGACATCCTGCGTGACACTGCAGTGCCACTCCTAAATGGGCCCGGTGTTTGTGTCGGCCACTAGGGTCGCTAATCTTACTCACACAGTCAGCTACCTCATTGCGCCTCTTTTTTTCTTTGCGTCATGTGCTGTTTGGGGAGGGTTTTTTGGAAGGGACATCCTGCGTGACACTGCAGTGCCACTCCTAGATGGGCCCGGTGTTTGTGTCGGCCACTAGGGTCGCTAATCTTACTCACACAGTCAGCTACCTCATTGCGCCTCTTTTTTTCTTTGCGTCATGTGCTGTTTGGGGAGGGTTTTTTGGAAGGGACATCCTGCGTGACACTGCAGTGCCACTCCTAGATGGGCCCGGTGTTTGTGTCGGCCACTAGGGTCGCTAATCTTACTCACACAGTCAGCTACCTCATTGCGCCTCTTTTTTTCTTTGCGTCATGTGCTGTTTGGGGAGGGTTTTTTGGAAGGGACATCCTGCGTGACACTGCAGTGCCACTCCTAGATGGGCCCGGTGTTTGTGTCGGCCACTAGGGTCGCTAATCTTACTCACACAGCTACCTCATTGCGCCTCTTTTTTTCTTTGCGTCATGTGCTGTTTGGGGAGGGTTTTTTGGAAGGGACATCCTGCGTGACACTGCAGTGCCACTCCTAGATGGGCCCGGTGTTTGTGACGGCCACTAGGGTCGCTTATCTTACTCACACAGCGACCTCGGTGCAAATTTTAGGACTAAAAATAATATTGTGAGGTGTGAGGTATTCAGAATAGACTGAAAATGAGTGTAAATTATGGTTTTTGAGGTTAATAATACTTTGGGATCAAAATGACCCCCAAATTCTATGATTTAAGCTGTTTTTTAGTGTTTTTGGAAAAAAACACCCGAATCCAAAACACACCCGAATCCGACAAAAATAATTCGGTGAGGTTTTGCCAAAACGCGTTCGAACCCAAAACACGGCCGCGGAACCGAACCCAAAACCAAAACACAAAACCCGAAAAATTTCAGGCGCTCATCTCTACCAGAAACACCCACTTCCTGTCAATCACACTACGATCACTCAAGCGATGAAAAAACGTTGCTCGAGCATGTGTAAATCTACAAAGTTTTGTGTGAAAGTACTTAGCGCATGCGCGCTGCGTACCATGCACATGCGCATTTTTGCCTTTTTTCCCCCTTAATTGCTGCACTGCGAAAATCGGCAGGGAGCGAACAACTCGGAATGACCACCATTATGCTATCCCATATGATACGATATCGTATGGTATCAGATCGGATCGTGTGTACACACTGCAAACGATGTCAAACGATGTCTAGAAACAAAGTCATCACTGGAGTACAAAAGCACACAATATCACCTCATCAAGACTGCATGCAGTCCGACGTCATAGGCGTGCGCAGGGGCGATGCCTGGTGCGCACAGGCACCCCCTAATGTCTGTAACCCCCTCACACACACCTGCTGCTGCTGCAGTATCGGCGATCGCTGTGTGTGCTCATTTCTGTCCTCCCGCCCATTGCGCCCGCCACCCCCTCCGCTCAGTCTGGCTGTCATTTATTTTTATGGTGCAGCATCACTGACATAATCCTACTCCCAGTTCCTCTAACCTGTGGGATGTGTCGTGATGACGTCATGCAGCGTGCATGCCCGCTCATGCTCCTACCCATGCTCTCTCTCTCCTCATCATGTGCCAACGCCACAGAATACAGCGTTCCTCTTGGAGGAGGACAAGTTCAAATTCAATATCAATATAAATTTCTAGAGGTTAGGTATACCTCCCAACATAACCCTCTCCAGGAGGGACAGAATGCTCTGCTCCTGGACTTCCCTCTTCATTTATGATTACCAGCACCTGTGCTGAAACACCTTTCTTATCCATAAATCTGTTCAAAACAGGTGCCGGCAATCATACATTAAGAGAAAACTCCAGAAGCAGAACAGTATGTCCCTCCTGGAGAGGGTCATGTTGGGAGGTATGAGATTAGGCTATAATCCATGGTAATAAAATATACAAATTGAACATACAGTACATTAAACAGATTTTATATATCTATATCTCTCTCTCTCTCTATATATTTATATATATATATATATATATATATATATATCTGTGCATCAATTCTCTATATTATTTAGTTTGCATTGAGTGCCAATATGTGGTGGTAGACACGCCTGATAGGTGGTGCTAGACACGCTCATTAGGTGGTGTTAGACATGCCCAATAGGCGGTGCTAAACACGCCCTTCTGATCGTGCACCCCCTAATAAAATGTCCTGCGCACGCCTATGTCCGACGTACAACGTCGCTGGCGACCCGCGGGGCTGTGCATCGTACGTCGGATGCTGCGTACACATTGGTCTTCATTCCGAATTGATCGCACCACGCAACTTTTTGCTGCTGGTGCGATCAACTAATCTCTATGGGGAGTGTAGTTTAGAATAGCAGGGCTGCGAACACTCGTGCCACCCTGCTATGCTGCAAAAGATGACCAGCCCTGGACTTACTTACCCTGTGGAAAGGATCCAGCGATGATGGGCTCGGCTTTGACGTCAGACATCCGCCCTCCGTTCGCCTGGACACGTACCACTTAGAGATGAGCGCCGGAAATTTTTCGGGTTTTGTGTTTTGGTTTTGGGTTCGGTTCCGCGGCCGTGTTTTGGGTTCGACCGCGTTTTGGCAAAACCTCACCGAATTTTTTTTTGTCGGATTCGGGTGTGTTTTGGATTCGGGTGTTTTTTTCAAAAAACCCTAAAAAACAGCTTAAATCATAGAATTTGGGGGTCATTTTGATCCCAAAGTATTATTAACCTCAAAAACCATAATTTCCACTCATTTTCAGTCTATTCTGAATACCTCACACCTCACAATATTGGGGGTAATTCCAAGTTGATCGCAGCAGGATTTTTGATAGCAATTGGGCAAAACCATGTGCACTGCAGGGGAAGCAGATATAACATGTGCAGAGAGAGTTAGATTTGGGTGGGTTATTTTGTTTCTGTGCAGGGTAAATACTGGCTGCTTTATTTTTACACTGCAAATTAGATTGCAGATTGAACACACCACACCCAAATCTAACTCTCTCTGCACATGTTATATCTACCCCTCCTGCAGTGCTCATGGTTTTGCCCAATTGCTAACTTTCTTGCTGCTGCGATCAACTCAGAATGAGGGCCATTATTTTTAGTCCTAAAATTTGCACCGAGGTCGCTGTGTGAGTAAGATAAGCGACCCTTGTGGCCGACACAAACACCGGGCCCATCTAGGAGTGGCACTGCAGTGTCACGCAGGATGTCCCTTCCAAAAAACCCTCCCCAAACAGCACATGACGCAAAGAAAAAAAGAGGCGCAATGAGGTAGCTGACTGTGTGAGTAAGATAAGCGACCCTAGTGGCCGACACAAACACCGGGCCCATCTAGGAGTGGCACTGCAGTGTCACGCAGGATATCCCTTCCAAAAAACCCTCCCCAAACAGCACATGACGCAAAGAAAAAAAGAGGCGCAATGAGGTAGCTGACTGTGTGAGTAAGATAAGCGACCCTAGTGGCCGACACAAACACCGGGCACATCTAGGAGTGGCACTGCAGTGTCACGCAGGATGTCCCTTCCAAAAAACCCTCCCCAAACAGCACATGACGCAAAGAAAAAAAGAGGCGCAATGAGGTAGCTGACTGTGTGAGTAAGATAAGCGACCCTAGTGGCCGACACAAACACCGGGCCCATCTAGGAGTGGCACTGCAGTGTCACGCAGGATGGCCCTTCCAAAAAACCCTCCCCAAACAGCACATGACGCAAAGAAAAAAAGAGGCGCAATGAGGTAGCTGACTGTGTGAGTAAGATAAGCGACCCTAGTGGCCGACACAAACACCGAGCCCATCTAGGAGTGGCACTGCAGTGTCACGCAGGATGGCCTTTCCAAAAAACCCTCCCCAAACAGCACATGACGCAAAGAAAAAAAGAGGCGCAATGAGGTAGCTGACTGTGTGAGTAAGATAAGCGACCCTAGTGGCCGACACAAACACCGGGTCCATCTAGGAGTGGCACTGCAGTGTCACGCAGGATGGCCCTTCCAAAAAACCCTCCCCAAACAGCACATGACGCAAAGAAAAAGAAAGAAAAAAGAGGGGCAAGATGGAATTGTCCTTGGGCCCTCCAACCCATCATTTCAGTAACAGGGTCTGCCACACGACTGTGACTGATATGACGGGTTGGTTTGGACCCCCCCCAAAAAAGAAGCAATTAATCTCTCCTTGCACAAACTAGCTCTACAGAGGCAAGATGTCCACCTCATCATCATCCTCCGATATATCACCGTGTACATCCCCCTCCTCACAGATTATCAATTTGTCCCCACTGGAATCCACCATCTCAGCTCCCTGTGTACTTTGTGGAGGCAATTGCTGCTGGTCAATGTCTCCGCGGAGGAATTGATTATAATTCATTTTAATGAACATCATCTTCTCCACATTTTCTGGATGTAACCTCGTACGCCGATTGCTGACAAGGTGAGCGGCGGCACTAAACACTCTTTCGGAGTACACACTTGTGGGAGGGCAACTTAGGTAGAATAAAGCCAGTTTGTGCAAGGGCCTCCAAATTGCCTCTTTTTCCTGCCAGTATAAGTACGGACTGTGTGACGTGCCTACTTGGATGCGGTCACTCATATAATCCTCCACCATTCTTTCAATGTTGAGAGAATCATATGCAGTGACAGTAGACGACATGTCCGTAATCGTTGTCAGGTCCTTCAGTCCGGACCAGATGTCAGCATCAGCAGTCGCTCCAGACTGCCCTGCATCACCGCCAGCGGGTGGGCTCGGAATTCTGAGCCTTTTCCTCGCACCCCCAGTTGCGGGAGAATGTGAAGGAGGAGATGTTGACAGGTCGCGTTCCGCTTGACTTGACAATTTTCTCACCAGCAGGTCTTTCAACCCCAGCAGACTTGTGTCTGCCGGAAAGAGAGATCCAAGGTAGGCTTTAAATCTAGGATCGAGCACGGTGGCCAAAATGTAGTGCTCTGATTTCAACAGATTGACCACCCGTGAATCCTTGTTAAGCGAATTAAGGGCTCCATCCACAAGTCCCACATGCCTAGCGGAATCGCTCCGTGTTAGCTCCTCCTTCAATATCTCCAGCTTCTTCTGCAAAAGCCTGATGAGGGGAATGACCTGACTCAGGCTGGCAGTGTCTGAACTGACTTCACGTGTGGCAAGTTCAAAGGGCATCAGAACCTTGCACAACGTTGAAATCATTCTCCACTGCGCTTGAGACAGGTGCATTCCACCTCCTATATCGTGCACAATTGTATAGGCCTGAATGGCCTTTTGCTGCTCCTCCAACCTCTGAAGCATATAGAGGGTTGAATTCCACCTCGTTACCACTTCTTGCTTCAGATGATGGCAGGGCAGGTTCAGTAGTTTTTGGTGGTGCTCCAGTCTTCTGTACGTGGTGCCTGTACGCCGAAAGTGTCCCGCAATTCTTCTGGCCACCGACAGCATCTCTTGCACGCCCCTGTCGTTTTTTAAAAAATTCTGCACCACCAAATTCAAGGTATGTGCAAAACATGGGACGTGCTGGAATTTGCCCATATTTAATGCACACACAATATTGCTGGCGTTGTCCGATGCCACAAATCCACAGGAGAGTCCAATTGGGGTAAGCCATTCCGCGATGATCTTCCTCAGTTGCCGTAAGAGGTTTTCAGCTGTGTGCGTATTCTGGAAACCGGTGATACAAAGCGTAGCTGCCTAGGAAAGAGTTGGCGTTTGCGAGATGCTGCTACTGGTGCCGCCGCTGCTGTTCTTGCGGCGGGAGTCCATACATCTACCCAGTGGGCTGTCACAGTCATATAGTCCTGACCCTGCCCTGCTCCACTTGTCCACATGTCCGTGGTTAAGTGGACATTGGGTACAGCTGCATTTTTTAGGACACTGGTGACTCTTTTTCTGAGGTCTGTGTACATTTTCGGTATCGCCTGCCTAGAGAAATGGAACCTAGATGGTATTTGGTACCGGGGACACAGTACCTCCAACAAGTCTCTAGTTGGCTCTGCAGTAATGATGGATACCGGAACCACGTTTCTCACCACCCAGGATGCCAAGGCCTCAGTTATCCGCTTTGCAGTAGGATGACTGCTGTGATATTTCATCTTCCTCGCAAAGGACTGTTGGACAGTCAATTGCTTGGTGGAAGTAGTAAAAGTGGTCTTACGACTTCCCCTCTGGGATGACCATCGACTCCCAGCAGCAACAACAGCAGCGCCAGCAGCAGTAGGCGTTAAACGCAAGGATGCATCGGAGGAATCCCAGGCAGGAGAGGAATCGTCAGAATTGCCAGTGACATGGCCTGCAGGACTATTGGCATTCCTGGGGAAGGAGGAAATTGACACTGAGGGAGTTGGTGGGGTGGTTTGCGTGAGCTTGGTTGCAAGAGGAAGGGATTTACTGGTCAGTGGACTGCTTCCGCTGTCACCCAAAGTTTTTGAACTTGTCACTGACTTATTATGAATGCGCTGCAGGTGACGTATAAGGGAGGATGTTCCGAGGTGGTTAACGTCCTTACCCCTACTTATTACAGCTTGACAAAGGGAACACACGGCTTGACACCTGTTGTCCGCATTTCTGTTGAAATAGTTCCACACCGAAGAGCTGATTTTTTTGGTATTTTCACCAGGCATGTCAACGGCCATATTCCTCCCACGGACAACAGGTGTCTCCCCGGGTGCCTGACTTAAACATACCACCTCACCATCAGAATCCTCCTGGTCAATTTCCTCCCCAGCGCCAGCAACACCCATATCCTCCTCATCCTGGTGTACTTCAACACTGACATCTTCAATCTGACTATCAGGAACTGGACTGCGGGTGCTCCTTCCAGCACTTGCAGGGGGCGTGCAAATGGTGGAAGGCGCATGCTCTTCACGTCCAGTGTTGGGAAGGTCAGGCATCGCAACCGACACAATTGGACTCTCCTTGTGGATTTGGGATTTCGAAGAATGCACAGTTCTTTGCTGTGCTGCTTTTGCCAGCTTGAGTCTTTTCATTTTTCTAGCGAGAGGCTGAGTGCTTCCATCCTCATGTGAAGCTGAACCACTAGCCATGAACATAGGCCAGGGCCTCAGCCGTTCCTTGCCACTCCGTGTGGTAAATGGCATATTGGCAAGTTTACGATTCTCCTCCGACAATTTTATTTTAGGTTTTGGAGTCCTTTTTTTACTGATATTTGGTGTTTTGGATTTGACATGCTCTGTACTATGACATTGGGCATCGGCCTTGGCAGACGACGTTGCTGGCATTTCATCGTCTCGGCCATGACTAGTGGCAGCAGCTTCAGCACGAGGTGGAAGTGGATCTTGATCTTTCCCTAATTTTGGAACCTCAACATTTTTGTTCTCCATATTTTAATAGGCACAACTAAAAGGCACCTCAGGTAAACAATGGAAATGGATGGATACTAGTATACAATTATGGATGGACTGCCGAGTGCCGACACAGAGGTAGCTACAGCCGTGGACTACCGTACTGTGTCTGCTGCTAATATAGACTGGATGATAATGAGATGTAGTATGTATAAAGAAGAAAGAAAAAAAAACCACGGGTAGGTGGTATACAATTATGGATGGACTGCCGAGTGCCGACACAGAGGTAGCTACAGCCGTGGACTACCGTACTGTGTCTGCTGCTAATATAGACTGGTTGATAAAGAGATGTAGTATGTATGTATAAAGAAGAAAGAAAAAAAAACCACGGGTAGGTGGTATACAATTATGGATGGACTGCCGAGTGCCGACACAGAGGTAGCTACAGCCGTGGACTACCATACTGTGTCTGCTGCTAATATAGACTGGTTGATAAAGAGATGTAGTATGTATGTATAAAGAAGAAAGAAAAAAAAAACACGGGTAGGTGGTATACAATTATGGATGGACTGCCGAGTGCCGACACAGAGGTAGCTACAGCCGTGGACTACCGTACTGTGTCTGCTGCTAATATAGACTGGTTGATAAAGAGATGTAGTATGTATGTATAAAGAAGAAAGAAAAAAAAACCACGGGTAGGTGGTATACAATTATGGATGGACTGCCGAGTGCCGACACAGAGGTAGCTACAGCCGTGGACTACCGTACTGTGTCTGCTGCTAATATAGACTGGATGATAATGAGATGTAGTATGTATAAAGAAGAAAGAAAAAAAAAACCACGGGTAGGTGGTATACAATTATGGACGGACTGCCGAGTGCCGACACAGAGGTAGCTACAGCCGTGGACTACCGTACTGTGTCTGCTGCTAATATAGACTGGATGATAATGAGATGTAGTATGTATAAAGAAGAAAGAAAAAAAAAACCACGGGTAGGTGGTATACAATTATGGACGGACTGCCGAGTGCCGACACAGAGGTAGCTACAGCCGTGGACTACCGTACTGTGTCTGCTGCTAATATAGACTGGTTGATAATGAGATGTAGTATGTATGTATAAAGAAGAAAGAAAAAAAAACCACGTGTAGGTGGTATACAATTATGGATGGACTGCCGAGTGCCGACACAGAGGTAGCTACAGCCGTGAACTACCGTACTGTGTCTGCTGCGACTGGATGATAAATAATGATATAAAAAATATATATATATATCACTACTGCAGCCGGACAGGTATATATTATATAATGACGGACCTGCTGGACACTGTTTGTCAGCAGAATGAGTTTTTTATTTTATAGAATAAAAAAACACCACACAAGTCACACGACGTGTGTTTAACTTTTACAGGCAGACAAACAATCACAATACAATATAGTATACTATACTGGTGGTCAGGTCACTGGTCAGTCACACTGGCAGTGGCACTCCTGCAGCAAAAGTGTGCACTGTTTAATTTTAATATGTACTCCTGGCTCCTGCTATAACCTAACTGCTCCCCGGTCTCCCCCACAATTAAGCTGTGTGAGCACAGTCAGATATTATACATAGATGATGCAGCACACTGGGCTGAGCACAGATATGGTATGTGACTGAGTCACTGTGTATCGTTTTTTCAGGCAGAGAACGGATTATATTAAATAATATAAAACTGCACTGGTGGTCACTGGTCAGTCACTAGTATAACTAACTAATACTATCAGCAAAATTCTGCACTCTCTGTCTGAGTACTTCTCCTAAGCTCCAGTAAATGAAGTGTCACTGTCTCACTCTGTCACTAGTATAACTAACTAATACTATCAGCAAAATTCTGCACTCTCTGTCTGAGTACTCCTCCTAAGCTCCAGTAAATGAAGTGTCACTGTCTCACTCTCACTCTCCTATCTATTTCTTCTCTAAACGGAGAGGACGCCAGCCACGTCCTCTCACTATCAATCTCAATGCACGTGTAAAATGGCGGCGACGCGCGGCTCCTTATATAGAATCCGAGTCTCGCGATAGAATCCGAGCCTCGCGAGAATCCGACAGCGTCATGATGACGTTCGGGCGCGCTCGGGTTAACCGAGCAAGGCGGGAAGATCCGAGTCGCTCGGACCCGTGGAAAAAAATATGAAGTTCGGGCGGGTTCGGATTCCGAGGAACCGAACCCGCTCATCTCTAGTACCACTCCCGAAAAACAGGCTCCACCGTTCAGTTGACGCCCCGGAACGCCTTCCTGCAGTCAATCTTCTTGCGATCGCCACTGCGAACGCTTTTTCCACTGTCAGCATCGTTGCCCACACGCAATGACGCGCATGCGCATTACGGCCCCCGCGCGTGCACAGTAGTGACCTGATCGCAGCTGTACGAATGAAAGCATGCTGCGATCGGGTCGGAATGACCCCCATTATACAATATTATTCAGAAACTAACAATATCGTTCAAATTGTAAATGACATTGTATAGTGTGTATAAGCCATTACCCTATTTATATTGTTCATCGAAACTAGGTAGTAGTTAATAATCCACTTTTCTCTTACGTCCTAGAGGATGCTGGGGTCTACATTAGTACCATGGGGTATAGATGGGTCCTTTGAAAGCCATGGGCACTTTAAGAGTTTAATAGTGTGGGCTGGCTCCTCCCTCTTTGCCCCTCCTACCAGACTTAGTTTAGAAAATGTGCCCGGTGGAGCCGGTCACAGTTAGGGGAGCTCCTAGGAGTTTTTCTAGTTTTATTGTTTTTTTAAAAGAGTTAGGTACAGGGAGGCTGCTGGCAACAGCCTCCCTGCTTCGTGGGACTTGGGGGGGGGGGGGGGGGCGCGTTGGAACCAACCCTAGAGGTTAATGGCTCTCTGTCTCCGCTGACAGGACACTGAGCTCCTGAGGGTGCTGATCGCAAGCACACGAGGCGACCACTCACTCCCGCAGCACGGCCGCCACCCCCTAACAGAGCCAGAAGATGGAGTGGTGAGTATGACGCGAGTGCCCGGTAAGTGGGTCACCGGCGGGAAATGGCGGCACAAGGGTAGGAGCGCAGCTCTGACAGGCTGCGCTCTGGAGGGCTCAGCGGTAGATGTAGTGCGGCGCTGTGAGGGGTGCCCTGGGCCAGCGCACATACCCTACACTGGTCACAGATGCTAACGGGCTAATCCCACTGTTAGCAGCCAAATCACCTCAGTCCAGTATAAACACTGAAAGCGGGAAGACACATCGTTACAGGGGGCGGGGCTTCTTCATCATTGCGGATCCAGCACTCACCAGCGCCATTTTCTCCCTGCAGATCACACTGAAGAGATGCTGACAGGGAGCGCTGCCCTCCACATAACTCCAGCATACCTCTGCGGTCCCAGGGTGTTATAGACAGGGGGGGGGGGAGAGTGAGATATTAGCTGTTTAATCTATTAAGGTTATTCAGGAAGCACCGACTGTTTACTGTATAAACTTCCTACTGGGGCGCTGTGTGGCTGGCTCCTTATACTCTGTGTCTCTCTGAAGGTACTCTGGGGGGAAACTGTGTCTGCATTTTCCTGTGAATTTTTTTTAGCAGTTGGGCAAAACCATGTGCATTGCAGGTGTGGCAGATATAACGTGTGCAGAAAGAGTTAGATTTGGGTGGGTAATTTTATTTCTGTGCAGGGTAAATACTGGCTGCTTTATTTTTACACTGCAAATTAGATTGCAGATTGAACACACCCCACCCAAATCTAACTCTCTCTGCACATGTTATATCTGCCCCCCCTGCAGTGCACATGGTTTTGCCCAATTGCTAACAGAATTCCTGCTGCGATCAACTTGGAATTACCCCCTCTGTATCCTGTGCTGCAGAGTGTGTATCTTCTCCAGAAGAGTCTATTCCTTGTACTCAGGACTGTAATATACTGTCTCAGCCTTCTGAATCCGAACCCCCATGGGTGGATTCTATTAGGTAAGTGATATCCCAGATTTCATCTCGGATAGCTCAAAATGAGACTGAAACACAGGTTTTGAGAAAGTCTGCTGAGGTTTTGTCTTGCCCAGATAATGCAAATTGACACGGATACCAACTCTGATTCAGGGGACAATTATGGGGATATACAGGGGGGAGATGCATCCCTTGCTAAAGGGGTGCAACTCATGATTGAGGCTATTAGGGACATTTTACACATTACTGATAAGGTAGCTGAGCCAGCAGAGGAGTCTTACTTTACTGATAATAAGAAATCCTCTATTACATTCCCTGCATCTAAGGAATAAAATGCATTGTTTGAAAAATCCTGGGAAAACGCCGAGAAAAAAATTCCAGATCCCAGAAAGGGTTCTCATTGCTTTTCCTTTCCCTGAGGAGGACAGGAAAAAGTGGGAAATCCCGCCTGTAGTAAACGCTTCTGTGTCTAGGTTGTCTAAAAAAGTGGTTTTACCTGTCCCAGGGTCCACCGCTTTGAAAGAGCTGGCTGACCGTAAGATTGAGACCACTCAAATCATTATACACAGCTACTGGCGTATATTTAAGGCCTACTATTGCTTGTGCTTGGATTTCTAAAGCTATAGCAAAGTGGTCAGGCACATTACTAGAGAAATTAGATTCTATGGATAGAAGTGACATTGAATTGTTCTTACGTCACATGCAGGACTCTGCAGGTTTCATGGTGGAGGCCATGAAGGACCTTGGCCATCTCAATGTGAGGGCTTCTTCCATGGCTGTCTCGGCACGCAGGGGACTCTGGCTGCGCCAATGGTCTGCGGATGCGAAATCCAAAAAGAGTGTGGAGAACCTACCCTTCACAGGTCAGGCTCTGTTTGGGGAAGCGTTATATGCGTGGTAGATGCGTAAGTCAACATTCCTTCCCTCAGCTACACCACCTACTAGGAAATCTTATCCTACATCTACAATGCAGTCCTTTCAGACCATGAAAGTTAAAAAGTCCAAACCTCCTTCCACTTTCTTTAGAGGAAGTTGGGGGAAATCCAGAAATCCTGCACCAACAGGTTCCCATGAACAGAAACCTAGTTCTGCTTCATCAAAATCCTCGGCCTGACGTTGGATCTCCCCAGCCTGGAGATCGGGCAGGTCAAAGCAAGATTAAGAAATTTCAGTCATGTCTGGGCATCATCAGGCCTAGACCCCTGGGTACAAGATATTGTTACCCAGGGGTACATACTGGAGTTTCAAGAACTCCCGCCTCACAGATTCTTCAAATCAGGCTTACCAGCTTTGCTGACAGAAAGTGCTATCCTAGAGGAAGCCATTCAAAAAATGCTAAAGTCAAATGTTATTGTTCCAATTCCACCTCACTTAACAAACAAGGGTTATTCCTCAAACCTGCTTGTAGTACCGAAACCGGATGGTTCGGTCAGGCCAATATTGAATCTAAAGTCATTGAACCCTTATTTGAGGGAATTCAAATTCAAGATGGAGTCTCTGAGAGCGGTGATCTTAGGTCTGGAGGAAGGAGAATTTCTAGTATCACTGGATATCAAGAATGCGTACCTTCACATTCCGATCTGGCCGCCTCACCAGGCTTATCTCAGATTTGCACTGTTGGACTGCCACTATCAGTACCAGGCACTGCCGTTTGAACTCTCCACGGCACTGAGGGTGTTCACCAAGTTCATGGCGGAGATGATGCTGCTCCGCAAGCAGGGTGTGAACATAATTCCTTATCTGGATGATCTGCTGATAAAAGTGTCTTCCAGGGAGAAGTTGTTACAGAGCATTGTTCTCTCAACTCAACTACTCCAGGATAATGGATGGATCTTGAATCTTCCAAAGTCGCATATGGAGCCGACAAAGAGACTGACCTTCCTGGGGATGAACCTCGACACGGATGTACAGAGGGTGTTTCTGCCGGAGTAAAAAGCGTTGGTGATACAAGCAATGGTCCTGAAGCCTTCCCAGGTATCAGTTCATCAGTGCATTCACCTTCTGGGAATGATGGTTGCCTCCTACGAGGCTCTACAGTACGGAAGATTTCATGCATGGTCTTTCCAACTGGATCTCCTTGACAAATGGTCGGGATCTCATCTTCACATGCACCAGAGGATACGTCTGTCACCGAAAGCCAGAATATCGCTCCTCTGGTGGCTGCAAGCTTCTCACCTATTAGAGGGCCGCAGGTTCAGGTTCAGAATTGGATCCTCCTAACCATGGATGCAAGTCTCAGAGGTTGGGGAGCAGTCACCCAAGGGGAAAACTTCCAAGGAAGGTGGTCAAGTCTGGAATCCATCCTTTCCGATAAACATTCTGGAACTATGGGCCGTGTACAACGGTCTTCTGCAAGCGTCACATCTTTTGAAAGATCAGGCCATTCAGGTTCAGTCGGACAATGTAATGAAAGTGGCCTACATAAACCGACAAGGTGGAACGAAGAGCAGAGCTGCAATGTCAGAGGTATCAAGAATCATCCTCTGGGCGAAAAAGCACGCAGTGGCGCTGTCAGCAATCTTCATTCCGGGTGTGGATAACTGGGAAGTGGACTCCCTCAGCAGACACGATCTCCATCCAGGAGAGTGGGGCCTCCACCCAGAAGTGTTCGCAGAGGTGGCAAGTCTTTGGGGCGTACCTCAAATAGACATGATGGCCTCCTGAATCAACAAGGAGCTTCGGAGGTACTGTTCCAGGTCAAGGGATGCACAGGCAGTGGCGGTGGATGCCCTGGTGACTCCGTGGGTGTTCAAGTCAGTGTATGTGTTCCCTCCACTTCCACTCATCCTAAGGATTCTCAAAATAACCAAAAGAACAAGAGTTCATGCGATCCTCATTGCTCCGGAATGGCCATAAAGGGCTTGATATGCGGATCTTCTGGAGTTACTGCTGGAAGTTCCGAGGCCTCTTACTCTTCGAGAGGACCTTCTGCAACAGGGGCCGTTTGCTTATCAAGACTTACCACGGCTACGTTTGATGGCATGGAGGTTGAACGCCAGATCTTAGCTCGGAAGGACATTCTGAAAAAGGTTATTCCTACCATGATACAGGCTAGGAAAGGAGTAACGTCTAAACACTACCATCGAATTTGGAAAAAGTACGTCTTGTGTGAATCCAAGAAGTTTCCTACGGTGGAATTTCAACTGGGGCGGTTTCTCCTCTTTCTGCAAGCAGGTGTGGATATGGGCCTACGTTTGGGCTCCATAAAAGTCCATATTTCAGCCTTGTCCATGTTACGTTCTTTGTGCTCCGAACAAAAGGAAAAGAGTGGTAAGTTCCGAGCACAAGAACGTGACGCTGAAATAATGACAAGGTATAAAAATAACCCCTAGCAACCTAACTCCGTAGTTTCACCCACGTGGTCAGTCTACGCCTGCGAGACTGTGTGTTCTTGGGCCCACGGCAGCCGCGTTTGAAGGGTGGATTAGGTCTGCCTAACTCTGATGCCCCCCAGTCTTAGTATGAGACAAGGCATAAATGGAGACAGGATGATAAGGGGACCTCTAACTAAACACAGAACTGAGCTAGGTGCTACTTCTGAAGTACAAACTAATCGTATGTGCGGCACGGCCGCCAAAGGAAAAGGAAACCAAGGTACACTATCCAAACCCTACACGGCACCGCCGTATACCAGGTAGGACAGCTATGGTGGAACACCTCCACAAAAACACCAAAAAACAAGAATAAAAGGAATTCCACGGCCAAGGCTGCAAGGCGAGGCTGAAGGCCACTACTCACAACACCAGGAACAACCGTAAGTGAACTGGAATCTTCGGATCTCTAACGCAGGTGACAACCGACAGGAAGGCAGGGAGAAGTACAAGGATAGGCTTCCGACACCAAGAGTCAGGACCACAGGAACAAGATGACAGGACTACAGAACACCGGACAGGGAATTTTCTCCAGAGCGGGAACAGCTCACAGGAAGCTATCACCGCCGTCTGTGTAATGCACTGAGACAGAATATAACAGAGAGCCCTCCAATAGCTGCAGAGAACCTAATCAGTGATGTCGTGCAGCTGCCTTGCTGCACGACTCATTTAGACTGGTGTTAATTATGATTTACATGGCAACGGGGAACTCGGTCCGCCTGTGGCGTCCCCGTTGCCATGGACCTGGCGGCTTGGTGCGCACGGCGTCCTGGCGTTGCCAGGGACCCGACGTCTCGGCACGCACGGTGTCCTGGCGTTGCCAGGGACCCGGCGGCTCAGCACGCACGGCGTCCTGGCGTTGCTAGGTGCCGTGCGGGGGAACAGGGAGGCGCGGCAGCCGTGACCGTTGCTCAGCAACGGTCGGGCGCTGGCGAGTGCCGCCGCGCCTAACAGTCCATTTACTTCCAGAAACAATTGGCTGTCCTCCCTGAGGTTCAGACTTTTTGAAAGGGGTTCTGCACATCCAGCCTCCCTTTGTGCCTCCTACGGCACTTTGTGATCTTAATGTGGTTCTGCAGTTCCTGCAATCAGATTGGTTTGAGCATTTGCAGGTCGTGGACGTCAAATTTCTTACTTGGAAAGCAGTCATACTGTTGGCTTTGGCGTCTACTAGACGTGTGTCGGAATTGGGGGCATTGTCCTGCAAAAGCCCCTACTTGATTTTCCATGAAGATAGAGATGAGCTCAGGACGCGTCAGCAATTTCTTCCAAAGGTTGTGTTGGCTTTTCATATCAAACAACCTATTGTGGTGCCAGTGGCTACTGACTCCTCAATTACTTCAAAGTCCTTGCATGTTGTGAGGGCTTTGAAGATTTATGTGAAGAGAACTTCTCGTCACAGAAAGTCGGACGCTCTGTTTGTCCTTTATGATCCCAACAGGGTTGGGTGTCCTGCTTCGGAGCAGACAATTTCTCACTGGATCAGGTGTACTATCCAGCATGCTTATTCTACGGCAGGCTTGCCGTGTCCAAAATCTGTTAAGGCCCACTGGGTTCTTCCTGGGCGGCTGCCCAGGGTGTCTCAGCTTTACAACTTTGCCGAGCGGCTACTTGGTCAGGATCTAACATGTTTGCTAAGTTCTACAAGTTCGATACTTTGGCCTCTGAGGACCTAAAGTTTGGTCAATCGGTTCTGCAGGAGCCTCCGCGCTCTCCCTCCCGTACTGGGAGCTTTGGTACATCCCCATGGTACTAATGTGGACCCCAGCATCCTCTAGGACGTAAGATAAATTAGGATTTTAATTACCTACCGGTAAATCCTTTTCTCGTAGTCCATAGAGGATGCTGGGCCCCTGCCCAGTGCTTCATTTTCCTGCAGTTGTTACTTAGTTAAGTACTGATTTGTTACTTGGTTAAGTACTGCATTGTTACTTGGTTAAGTACTGTTGTTCAGCCGTTGCTGAATTGTTTCAAGCTGGTTAGCTTGGATTTCTGTTGTTATGTGTGAGCTGGTGTGAATCTCGCCACTATCTGTATATTTCCTTCTCTCGAAGTATGTCCGTCTCTTTGGGCACAGTTTCTAGACTGAGTCTGGTAGGAGGGGCATAGAGGGAGGAGCTAGCCCACACTATTAAAATCTTAAAGTGCCTATGTCTCCCAAGTGACCCATCTATACCCCATGGTAGTAATGTGGACCCCAGCATCCTCTACGGATTATGAGAAAAGGATTTACCGGTAGGTAATTAAAATCCTATTTACTGTTTATGCAGGATATTTTTAATCTAGTTAATGTATCTGACCTCACTATCATTGTCATGTCTGATAACCCACAAAGATGGATAATCAGTATCACTCTGAAAGACAGAATCCTCCAAATTCACCAATACACCTTATTTGATTGTAATCTATGTAGCAGCATCCTCTGACCCTTGATATCTGCAGTAGCTGTATCCTGACTCCCTGTGGGAGACCTGCACTTTATTATTCAATTTGCCAATTTGTTATATTGGCTTATGCTTTAGTAATACTGCTTTAAGATTGCAATGCCGGGTCACACATGGGATTTTGAAACAGGTCCTATCGCATAATGGTCCACCTGATTGTAAAGGTTCTTGGTTGGCTGTATGGTACGGTCACAAACAGGGCCGGATTAAACTTTCGGGGAGCCCAGGGCACCCAAGACAGGTGGGCTCCCTAACCCGCCAACCACCAGCACCCCCCGGGTGCACCTGCTGCTCGCCTACCCCTCCCAACAAGGCAGGCCACCGGCAATGGGAGCCACGCTGCAGCAGGGAGAGAAGACACCGAGGAAGGGGGGATCTACGCTGCTGGGGTAGGAGTGCAGCTGTGCATGTGGCTCTCTCCCTCCTCCTCCCAGGCAGCAAGTCGGGGTCTGAGTCATGAAATCTCCAGCCTCCGCTGCTGCCAAGAGAGCTGCTGCTGGTCACGGTGGCTGTAGAGTGGCAACAGAGCGGTGCAAAGCTCTGGCTGGGGGGGCCACTTAAGACGGGTTATTGACCCCTGGCAACACCCCCCCATCCCCTCTTAATCTGGCTCTGGTTACAAAGCAATGTTGGCCTGGGGTCCGGAGGATGGGAAAGTGAAGAAAGAGAAAATATTTGAGTACATTAGTGGTCTGTACAGTAGGGATGCAATTTAATAGCAAAGTCTATGAAGGTTATGTGGGCAGTTTCGGAATTTGATAACCTTGCCTGGAGAAGTTAGGTTTTAGGGGACACTTGAAGGTTTGGAGACTAGAGGAAAGTCTTATTGTGCGTAGGAGGGCATTCCACAGACTGGGTGCAGCCCAAAGAAAGTCCTGCAATTGTGTATAGGAGGGAATAATGAATGTGGATGAGAGATGTAGAGCTTGTGAAGAGCAAGAAGGTTGGTTTGGTTTTGATATAAGCAATGAGATGTATGTTGGTGAAATTTGGTTAATGTCCTTCTGTGTGAAGAAAAGTATTTTCTTTTGAATATGGTAGAATACATGTAACCAATAGAGGGACTGACAGAGTGGATCCGCAGACAAAGAATGTCTAAAACTAATACACATAAAAACAAATTCTGCATTGCACTGATTGTTTTCATGGTTGCAGCTTACTGAGGAATATTAATCCTTCGTCAAATGGCAGCAGTAGGGCTCTTCAGAGTTTTCTGTAGGTTAGTTCAGGCAGAAGTCCTATTAAAATATTAGGAAATTAAGCTTTATAATAATTATTGCAATAAGACAACATTCCTTTCACTGGAGTTACCATTTAAGTTAGGAATGACTTTGGGGCCATGGGCAGTCTCTATGTTGCCATCCCCTCTCATTGGCACAGTTGCGGAGTAGACTCCTTGTGTCTACTCCATGTGCGCAGATCTTTGGAAAAATGGCAGCAGTGGCATTTTCCCTGTGATTTCAGTGGCGCCGATGTTGGAGATGTACAGATGTACATATATACAGCAAACTATGGCAGATTATGGTCATACTTTCTTTACTCAGTCCATATACACCTCTATATATTATCTTCTCTTTTATAGCTTTGATAATGTGCAAATGTTGTTTTCAAGACTAGGAGTAAAACTTGATGTGATATTAAGATATAGGCCCTCATTCCGAGTTGATCGCTCGGTAATTTTCTTCGCATCGCAGTGAAATTCCGCTTAGTACGCATGCGCAATATTCGCACTGCGACTGCGCCAAGTAATTTTACAATGAAGATAGTATTTTTACTCACGGCTTTTTCTTCGCTCTGGCGAACGTAGTGTGATTGACAGGAAATGGGTGTTACTGGGCGGAAACACAGCGTTTTCGGGGCGTGTGGATAAAAACGCTACCGTTTCCGGAAAAAACGCAGGAGTGGCCGGAGAAACGGGGGAGTGTCTGGGCGAACGCTGGGTGTGTTTATGACGTCAAACCAGGAACGACAAGCACTGAACTGAACGCAGATGCCGAGTAAGTCTGAAGCTACTCTGAAACTGCTAAGTAGTTTGTAATCGCAATATTGCGAATACATCGGTCGCAATTTTAAGAAGCTAAGATACACTCCCAGTAGGCGTAGGCTTAGCGTGAGCAACTCTGCTAAATTCGCCTTGCGAGCGATCAACTCGGAATGAGGGCCATTGTTCAAAAACACTGGCTAAACAAGTAAGAGGAACCTACAGAGGAACCAAGGATTATGAATGGTTTCCACACTTCCAGTTGGTATCATTATCCACTGTGCGTCTTGCTAACATCATCTGCTCTTAACAGGGATTACAAATCAGTGGTATGGCAGGTTAGGTAGGAAACATAGTCTATGGATATGAATAAAACACATCTCTTTATAACTTTTTACAAGCTTTCAGTTGCATTCTTTTCCTGCTCGATCACACATTCTCCAGAATCTTGGCTGGGCTCTACAAATTAGTTTTCTGCATGACGAGACAACACAACTCCTGTCTCTGCCCCATCAAAACAAACATTTCATTGCAACAAAGACAAAGAGCATTCTAAGCATGTTAACCTTAATCAAATTTCAGGCATCAGTGCTTCTTCTTACTTTAGACCTGAAAGAAAAATAGAATGATGCCCAACATCTTTTTGCCCTAGGTTATAAAAGTTGACATGTCCTATGTCAGATTGTTGTGAAACACAAAATCAAGAAATGCAGGGGATTCTATTTTTATAGTGGAATAATATTGCGCACAATGATAGGGTCATGCAAGCACTATAAGTACAATTGAATTGGTAGCAATACTACCTTAAAAAGGTCAAGTCTGAGAACCATTAGTAACAAAGCGCTTGCTATGGGTTGGGTATGATATGATCAAAATGTAAACATTCAATATGCATACATGTTCGAAATATCAAGAGATGACATAATGTTGACATTTTCAGGATGTCAGCACTCAGAATGTTGACAATGCTATTTTAGTTTAAAACTAACCCTACCCCTAATTTTTGGCTAATCCTAACTGCATCATAATCCTAATAATTATCCTAATCGCAGCCTAATCCTACCCCTAATTGTTGCCTAACACTAACTGCAGCCTAATCCTAATTCTGACCAAAATTGTAGCCTTATTAGTATAGAACTAGCCTGTGAGCCAATCAGAGCTCACAGACCGGCACCCAATCAGGAGCTGTGTCCCTCTGTGGCTGCCTGCTGGTGTGCAACTGGCCCGATTCTGTATCCACACTGCTGCCACCTGGGGCCCCTCTCAATGGTAAGCTTAGGGGGAGCAGAAGGAGATGCTGGAGGCAGGTGTGTGTGTGTATGGGACTGTGTGTTTGTCTATGGGGCAGTGTGTATGTGTGTGTCTATGGGACTGTGTGCTTTGTGTGTCTATGGGTCAGTGTGTGTCTATGGGTCAGTGTGTGGGTAGCTATGGGTCAGTGTATGGAACAGTGTGCAGTGAGGGGACCCTGCCTACTTTGTCAGTCCTAGGCAGGGTTGGACTGGCCCACAAGGGTACAGGGGAAACCACCGGTGGGCCCTACTGCCTGGGGGCCCACCCCCACCTCTAGGGATTAGGTTCCAGACTGTACTGTTACTAATCTAGTACATTATCATGCATGTACTACAGTATTTACTGTATATATTTATCTAGGAGACCAACAATTGCAAAATGGTTAGGCAAACCATTTAGAGACTGGCCCTCTAGAGACTGGCCACACCCCTAAACATGGGCCCCTACAACTGTATTCTCCCGGAGGGCCATATATGCCCCACTCCGACAGAACTGGCCCCAGGCATAGGCAAACTAGGCAAATGCCTAGGGCATTTGGAATACTTAGGGGTACAAAAATGATATGCAGCATGCCTATATTCTGTGTGTGATTGCGGCTGTATCTCCATAAGAAATGCTATGTTACAGTGTATTCCTGGAAATCACTGTAACATAGCATTTCGTATGCAGATACAGCCACAGTTGCACACAGAATATAGGTATGCCACATATCATTTAATCAGCAGATGCTGCTTGTGCATCCTTGCCACATAGTAATGCAGATAAGCATAATAATGTGTCATATGTGTAAGGGGCATTATGTGTATGAGGGCATTAATAAAGTTTGGCATAATGTGTAAGGCGCATTATGTTTATAAGGACATTAAAAATGTGTGTCATATGTGTAAGGGGCATTACTGTGTGGTATTATGTACATAAAGGCATTACTAATGTGTGGCATTATGTGTATAAGATGCTGTACTATGTGGTGTAACATATAGAAAGTTCACTACTGTGTGGTCTCATGTGAATAAAGAGCAATATGGTATGGTATTAGTGAATAAGGAGCAATTCAGTGTGATGTAATGTGAATAAGGGGCACTTCTGTGAGGAGTAACGTTTATAAGGTACAGTGGTACTACTGTGTGATGTAATGTGAATAAGGGACACTATCACATGATAAAATGTAAATAAAGATGCACTACTGTGTGGCGTAATTTGAATTGGGGGTACTATTGTGTGGCCATGCCCCTTGCCAGCAAGAACACGCCCCTTTTTGGGCTGTGCACTGAATGTGCACACTGTTCCTATTTAAAATGTAGGTGGTAGGAGCACCAAAATGATGACTGCTATGAGTGAGGGGTGATGGTGCAGCAAGAACACGCCCCGTTTTTGGCTGTGCGCCGAATGTGTGCACTGTGCCTAATTAAAATATAGGGGGGTTGGAGGACCAAAATGCAGACTGCTATGGGTGAGGGGTGATGGTGCTGGAAAAGGGGTGCAGGGTCAGAGGTGGAACTAGCGGTGGTGCTATGGGGCACCAACACTGGTCCTAGGCCACATCATCTCTAAAAATGAAGTTTGATGCAGGTACAGACCAACAGACACAAAGTGTAACTAATTATTTGCTTTAGAACACATCATTTTGTTCTTATTTATTGTTATGACATATGCCATAGTTAGGGATCCTTACAGATGATAAAGGTACTTTAGAATTGCGTTATTAATATTCCTAGGTTCATTCCCTCTTAAGAGTAACCTAATTAGAGAGATGCCCCTTAATCTGTGTCTTAATTTTGTCCAGATTAAGGGCATCTCTCTAATTAGGTTACTCTTAAGAGGGAATGAACCTAAGAATATTAATAACACAATTCTAAAGTACCTTTATCATCTCTAAGGATCCCTCCAATCAGGACACACAGTGGGGTTTATAAAGACCTCACCACACACACACCACACACCTTGACAAAGGCCCTCAAAGGGCAGAAACGCGTTGGTGACTGATTGGAGGTACATGCAGGAGCCAGAGGTAATATGCTGATTGTTGCTGCAAATCCCGGGGAGCAATATTGAAAGCGTTTTTGGGTGGACCACTGTGACACCCCACAAACTCTGGTACGTGGGTTCACTAATCTGTGGTGGATTTCAGCTTTTATGAATTTTTTGCAAATTTGCACTTTGTTGCCTCACCCCACCGCATGTCACTGGTAAAGACGCCTACTGTTTTATGTTGCACTTTAAAATAAATCACTTTTTGCACTTTAATACAAGCAGTACTTCACTATATATTGCTATTTCCGCCTATTTCCGGGCATCTTTAATCTGAACGGAGTGGTGAAGAGGAGGAGAAATTGGGAGAAAAATTGCTATTAAAGTCTGCGAAGTAAAGGGAGTGATATTACAAGCGTATTTGGGTGGGCGTTATCGACACCCCACAAATTCTGGTACGTAGGTCTGCCAAATCAAGGTGGACTTCAGTCTTTTAATCAGCATTTCACATTCACTATATATGTGACCAATTCTTAATGTGAGCATATTTGAGCCCTACGGTACTTCACTATATACCATTCTCTCTTTCTTTTTTGGGGACACCATTTAAAATTGGAACGAGGGAGTGCTGCTGAATAGAAAACTCGTCTGTAGATGTGAACTCTTTTCGGATTGAGAACATTACCCATAGTGACCCAGGGAGCACACCACAGCAAAACTTTAGAATCTAAATTTAACTTTTCTTGGGACATTGGTGACCATCCCGGCGGGTGGATTGCAGCACCTTTGAATTGAGGCGCCATCTGTACACTTCTTTGTTTGTGGTATAATAACATGTTCAAAGGAATTCATTTTAGTTTAAATACTTCTAAATTCTCTGTCGGTTGATGTCAGATTACATTCATGCACAGGTTAGTATAACGTATCTAAAAAAAAGACATTGAGACTTATTGGCAAGGAAAAGGGTCATCTTTATTTATTTGTTTATAGGTGAAAGGGTATAATGGAATAATAAGAACAACCCTAATTACAGTGCACCATGTGTTCCAAACAAGAGAGTCTTAAAAAGAGGGCCACCTGCAAGTCCATTGCAAATAGTACACAAAGCCTGGATGAAGCCAACTGCCAGCCCTTCACCAAATTCAGTTACCAGATGGGGGCCAACTGCCAGCTCATCATCTAACTCAACTCCTATAAGAGGGCCAGCTGCCCACTCATCATCTATAAATAAAGGATAATAATAATAATAATAATAATAATAATAACTGCTATATAGGTGCCAGCGGCTAGCTCATCACCAAACTCAACACCTATAAGAGATAAACTTTTTTGGCTGTGCGCCGAATGTGTGCACTGTGCCTAATTAAAATATAGGGGGGTTGGAGGACCAAAATGCAGACTGCTATGGGTGAGGGGTGATGGTGCTGGAAAAGGGGTGCAGGGTCAGAGGTGGAACTAGCGGTGGTGCTATGGGGCACCGACACTGGTCCTAGGCCACATCATCTCTGAAAATGAAGTTTGATGCAGGTACAGACCAACAGACACAAAGTGTAACTAATTATTTGCTTTAGAACACATCATTTTGTTCTTATTTATTGTTATGACATATGCCATAGTTAGGGATCCTTACAGATGATAAAGGTACTTTAGAATTGCGTTATTAATATTCCTAGGTTCATTCCCTCTTAAGAGTAACCTAATTAGAGAGATGCCCCTTAATCTGTGTCTTCATTTTGTCCAGATTAAGGGGCATCTCTCTAATTAGGTTACTCTTAAGAGGGAATGAACCTAGGAATATTAATAACACAATTCTAAAGTACCTTTATCATCTCTAAGGATCCCTCCAATCAGGACACACAGTGGGGTTTATAAAGACCTCACCACACACACACACACACACACACACACACACACACACACACCACACACCTTGACAAAGGCCCTCAAATGGCAGAAACGCGTTGGTGACTGATTGGAGGTACCTGCAAGAGCCAGAGGTAATACGCTGATTGTTGCTGCAAATCCCGGGGAGCAATATTGTAAGCGTTTTTGGGTGGACCACTGTGACACCCCACAAACTCTGGTACGTGGGTTCACTAATCTGTGGTGGATTTCAGCTTTTATGAATTTTTTGCAAATTTGCACTTTGTTGCCTCACCCCACCGCACGTCACTGGTAAAGACGCCTACTGTTTTATGTTGCACTTTAAAATAAATCACTTTTTGCACTTTAATACAAGCAGTACTTCACTATATATTGCTATTTCCGCCTATTTCCGGGCATCTTTAATCTGAACGGAGTGGTGAAGAGGTGGAGAAATTGGGAGAAAAATTGCTATTAAAGTCTGCGAAGTAAAGGGAGTGATATTACAAGCGTATTTGGGTGGGCGTTATCGACACCCCACAAATTCTGGTACGTAGGTCTGCCAAATCAAGGTGGACTTCAGTCTTTTAATCAGCATTTCACATTCACTATATATGTGACCAATTCTTAATGTGAGCATATTTGAGCCCTACGGTACTTCACTATATACCATTCTCTCTTTCTTTTTTGGGGTCACCATTTAAAATTGGAACGAGGGAGTGCTGCTGAATAGAAAACTCGTCTGTAGATGTGAACTCTTTTCGGATTGAGAACATTACCCATAGTGACCCAGGGAGCGCACCACAGCAAAACTTTA
Organism: Pseudophryne corroboree; assembly: GCF_028390025.1. Classification (NCBI taxonomy): domain Eukaryota; kingdom Metazoa; phylum Chordata; class Amphibia; order Anura; family Myobatrachidae; genus Pseudophryne; species Pseudophryne corroboree. The sequence goes on from NC_086451.1 coordinate 428,297,324, forward strand.
GAATCTAAATTTAACTTTTCTTGGGACATTGGTGACCATCCCGGCGGGTGGATTGCAGCACCTTTGAATTGAGGCGCCATCTGTACACTTCTTTGTTTGTGGTATAATAACATGTTCAAAGGAATTCATTTTAGTTTAAATACTTCTAAATTCTCTGTCGGTTGATGTCAGATTACATTCATGCACAGGTTAGTATAACGTATCTAAAAAAAAGACATTGAGACTTATTGGCAAGGAAAAGGGTCATCTTTATTTATTTGTTTATAGGTGAAAGGGTATAATGGAATAATAAGAACAACCCTAATTACAGTGCACCATGTGTTCCAAACAAGAGAGTCTTAAAAAGAGGGCCACCTGCAAGTCCATTGCAAATAGTACACAAAGCCTGGATGACGCCAACTGCCAGCCCTTCACCAAATTCAGTTACCAGATGGGGGCCAACTGCCAGCTCATCATCTAACTCAACTCCTATAAGAGGGCCAGCTGCCCACTCATCATCTATAAATAAAGGATAATAATAATAATAATAATAATAATAATAATAATAACTGCTATATAGGTGCCAGCGGCTAGCTCATCACCAAACTCAACACCTATAAGAGATAAACTTCCAGCTTATCACATAACTTAACTCCTATAAGAGGGCCAAATGTCAGCTCTTCACCTAACACAACTCCTATATAAGGGTCAATTGCCAGCACATCACCTAACTCATCTATTATATCGAGTCAACTGCAAGTCCCTCAAAAAAGAACTCAAACAGTCCAACTTCCCTCCCAATAACACACAAGAAGCCCATCTGGACTGGTGGTGGTTCTGACCCCAATAGGGTAGAATAAGCCTAACTCGTGTATTGGCAGGGAGAGCACCTCAAAACCTTTAAAAGACAGCCACTGCTACCATTCTTTAACACACAAAAGCCAACATCTAAACAAACCAACATAAGAGAGGGTGGCCAGGATCTCTGAGGAAGCCAGAGACCTCCCCAGCCATGGAAAAAATTATAGGAAACACTTGACAACAACCACGACATACTGTACACAAAATACTCCTGATAGGCCCAATCACAGACTAATGCTATAATAGTCCAAACCCACTAACAACTTAACCCCTACTGCTAAATGTTTGCTGAAACATCCTATTGGTTTAAATTGCGATAGGCATATCAAATCCCTCTTTCTGTCTCCCTTCTATTACTTACATATGAATTATTCTTTGTAATGAATGGTGAGCCATTACAGAAAATACTCTTTATGTTCATTATTATTTATAAATATTTTATCGATTTAGTTTCTCAAGCTAAACTACAGTAGTTAGAGCCTAGTCGCAAGACAGCATGGATTTTCCACTTAACCCTTAGTACATAGGCCCTCATTCCCAGTTGATCGCTCGCTAGCTGCTTTTAGCAGCTGTGCAAATGCTAAGCCGCCGCCCACTGGGAGTGTATCTTAGCTTAGCAGAAGTGCGAACGAAAGGATCGCAGAGCGGCTACAAAATAATTTTGTGCAGCTTCAGAGTAGCTCCAGACCTACTCCTAGTTTGCGATCACTGCAGACTATTTTGTTCCTGTTTTGATGTCACAAACACGCCCTGCGTTTGGCCAGCCACTCCTACGTTTCACCAGCCACTCCTGCTTTTTTATCTGGCACGCCTGCGATTTTTCACTCACTCCCTGAAAACGGTCAGTTGACACCCAGAAACACCCACTTCCTGTCAATCACTCTGCGGTCAGCAGTGCGACTGAAAAGCTTCGCTAGACCTTGTGTGAAACTACATTGTTCGTTGTAAGAGTACGACGTGCATGCGCATTGCGCCGCATACGCAGAACTGCCGTTTTTTTGCCTGATCGCTGCGCTGCGAACAAAAGCAGTTAGCGATCAACTCGGAATGAGGGCCATTGCTCCATTCACTGATATTAATTGTGCACCATCTGTATAAGACCCAGACAATAATAAAATAAACATCTGAAAATGTTTCAATAGGACAAAAAAAAATTGTCAGTCAGTATTAAGAAATGAGGAAATTGGAAATGACAATTGCCAGAGGCAACTCTTTAGAGTTGATGGCAGTTGGAAACTAATCTTAAAATGTTGGCAAGCAAAGTGTTTTCAATGAGGTGGTGGTGGTGGTGGGGGGATTGCAACATTGCTCTTCAGCAAAAATATCACACTGTATGGTTAGACTACAAGGCGATTCAGTTTTTCGCCCCTGAGCTTTTGGTTTAAGCTGCTAATACATACAATAGTTTGGATGGATAATTTGTTTTTTTTAGCCAAAACAATCCTCCAATATAATTGTCAGTCCCATCGAGTACTCGTGCAGAATCTTTTAAACGTTTGCACCCATCTGACTTGGTAAACCATGTGACATGAATTTGGTTTCTCTTTGCTCAGACTAAGGGACTAGACCTTTTTTACCTCTCTATTAGCCATACTTGCCTACCTGACCCTCTCCATGAGGGAGAAAATGCTCTGTTCCTGGACTTTCCTGGTAATGTACGTTTGCCGTCACCTGTGGTGAGCTAGTTAATTGATAAGAAAGGTGTTTCACCACAGGTGATGGCAATCATACATTACCAGGAAAGGCCAGGAACAGAGCATTTTCTCCCTCATGGAGGGGGTCAGGTAGGCAAGTATGCTATTAGCAGATGTGTCTTGGGCAAAGAAGACACTGTGGCATGTTTTCCATGTGACCTCTAGCTGTAATAACTGTATGTTTTTTTGTAGGAGAGGTCCATTTTTCAGGTACTGTCCTGCCATTCCACGCAGAGGAAGCATGTCCTGTGGAGGGGGCATGAAGTTTGGGTAGCACGCATAACAGCTGCCCTGTATAGAATGGACATCGCATCTACAGAGTGTGAGGTAATCCTGGGGTCCGCTTGTGTAGCAATTGGCATGCCCCCCCTGAGTGATGGAAATGGGGGTATGCCATGAGGCCACGCCCCCTTACATGCGGCCACGTCCCCTTTTCAAGTACATCCCTATTGCCTATTCCCAAATATTGGGAGGTATGATACTTTTAAGTAAAGCTTCTAAAACAGACAAGTGATGGTGTTGGCCATAGCAACCAATCAGATTGTCCAGTAGTTATCATTACTCTATTACATGCTAGAAAATGATAGAATCTGATTGGTTGCTATTGGCAACATCACAGCTTGGCTGTTTAGAAGCTTTAGTAAATCTACCCCAAAGTCTTTGAACGGCTGTAAGCTAATAAAAAGTAAAATAAAATCGGTAAGAATTTGCATGCAGCAATAGTTGTATTGTAGTATACAAATTCCTGTACACAATGCAATATGTTTAATACATTTAAAAAAAAACATGCCATTTCCCAATGGGATTGCCATTCCAGGAACATGCAGTTGATCTTTTATTGCATTCTGCTCGTGTCTGGTTTAGCAGCAATGTTTATAATAGAGATAATTACTGACCTTAATTTTAAATGCATCTGAATGGAGAATGTGACGTTCTTACCAATAAAAACTAAAAAAGTTCCAGTCAGCTTCACTCTATAATTATTCAATCACACATACATTTGGGAATGTCTTAGATGCGCAGATTGGTGCACTGTGTCATTGTTCTGTGCCAGTAGGGTATATAAAGGAGATGTCTCAGGATGTTTAACATCAGAAACCTAGGACACTACCTTCAGCTTTAAGCACTGCTCTGGAGTAAATTAGGAATCACCATGGCAGCTGCACGTTCCCTGGGAAAATCACCACTGTGGGCTCTTGCTCTATGCGTAATCCTGAGTCTGCAGGGCGCAGGTAAGAGTTGTGCTTATTAATCTGTTGGGGGTCTACATAGAGTTTATATTCAATTATACTAGAAGCTAGGGAAACAAACATAAGTATATGGTGTAGGTTTTAGTTTGTCTCAACAAACTCAAACCATGGGGGAGATTTATCCAAGCTTGACATGAGATAAAGTGGAGAAAGCTGAAGTACCAATCAAATCAGCTGCTGTCATTTTTTTAAACACAGCTTGCATAGTGACAGTTAGAAGAAGACTGGTTGGTACCAAAGAGGTCTATTTACTAAGCCTTGGGTGGAAATAAACTGGACAGAGATAAAGTACCAGTCAATCAGCTCCTAACTGCCATGTCACAGGCTGGGTTTGAGAAATGACAGTTGGAAGCTGATTGGCTGGTACTTAGGGGGACATTTACTAAGCAGTGATAAGAGCGGAGAAGTGAGCCAGTGGAGAAGTTGCCCCATCAACCATTCAGCAGCTCTGCATAATTTTATAGTATGCAAATTATAGTGCTGATTGGTTGCCATGGGCACTTCTCCACTGGCTCACTTCTCCGCTATTACCACTGCTTAGTAAATGTCCCCCTTTATCTCCATCCACTTTATCTCCACCCAAGGCTTAGTAAATAGACCAGTTTATCTCTCTCCACTTTATCCATCTCAAAGCTTTGATAAATGTCAACCAATGTACCAACCAATCAGCTTCTGCTATGTTACAGGCTGTGTTTGAAAAATGTCAGTTAGGAGCTGATTGGTTGGTACCTTACCTATCTTCACGTTATCTCTTTCCAAGGCTTGATAACTATCCCCCTACAGAATATATGGAAGTGATTATTACCATATTAACTAAATGGCCACAGCAAAAGTTTTATTTCTAATAAACCAGGAATACAGCAATAGTGTGTTCTTTTCTATTTAAAAAAAAAAAAATTAAATTGAATATTCGGACAAATTCTGGATTGTGTCAATGTTATTTAGACTTATTGTAGATACATTTTCCTTTTCTTAAGTAAAGGAAAAAAGGAGTACCTGTGTTTGATTTCTAATATAAAAATAATCTTACATAAAGTGACTGAATAAGTAAACCAGGGCTGAGCTCTGGGGCACTTTTCAAGTAGTTGCAGAATATAGTTTTACCTTTAAGGCAGCATTTTGGTTCCATATATGGGATACGGCAGTCTGGATGCTGGCAGTCAGGTGACTGACATTGGAATCCTGACCACCAACATCCTGAAGGTAAGTACTGAGGTGCCGGTTAGGCCCGGGGGGTTTAGGATTAGGCACTACGGGGGGCGGGGGTAGCTGTAGACGCCACCCCTACCAAGTCTTAGCCCTAGCCGCCACCCCTTGTGATTAACCATAGCCGCCACCCTCACTATCTTAGCCCTTGCTGCCACTCCAGGCGGGTTAGGGATAGTGTAGGGGGCAGAAAGGGGTAAATTAATGACCCATCCTCTGTTGGCATTCTAAAAGTCAGGATGCCACGGTCGTTCATGTGACCGCCAGCATCCCGATAGCGATTTTCTATAACACCCTGTATATAACAACTCAATAACAATAAACATTTCAGTTTTTTCATTCCTAGTGCATGTTGGAGTATTTAGATTGTTACACTATTTTATAAAAATAAAAAATTAAAAAAATAAAGCAGATAGAAGTTCTAGATCGTATTTGAGTCAGAAGTTATGGATCTAATTTACTTCTGTTTATAATGCTAATAACATGCTTGGATCTGTTTTTGTTACAGAGGCACAGAATTGCACCTATGATCGTAAGTACATTATATATTAGGGCATAAATATGTATTTTCTTTCAAAATGTAGAAATAAAGGTTTTATTAAAATATTTAATTAGCCATTAGAAATATTGGGGCGATGTATCATAGAAGTACTGTGACACAACACATAGGCCCTCATTCCGAGTTGTTCGCTCGCAAGCTGCTTTTAGCAGCATTGCACACGCTAAGCCGTCGCCTACTGGGAGTGAATCTTAGCTTAGCAAAATTGCGAACGAAAGATACGCAATATTGCGAAAAGATTTGTGTGCAGTTTCTGAGTAGCTTGAGACTTACTCTTCCAGTGCGATCAGTTCAGTGCTTGTCGTTCCTGGTTTGACGTCACAAACACACCCAGCGTTCGCCCAGACGCTCCCCCGTTTCTCCAGCCACTCCCGCGTTTTTCCCAGAAACGGTAGCGTTTTTTCACACACTGCTATAAAACGGGCAGTTTCCGCCCAGAAACACCCACTTCCTGTCAATCACATTACGATCACCAGAATGAAGAAAAAAACCTCGTAATGCCACAAGTTAAATACCAAACTTCTTATTAAATTTACTTGGCGCAGTCGCAGTGCGAACATTGCGCATGCGCGATTAGCGGAAAATCGCTGCAATGCGAAGAAAATTACAGAGCGAACAACTCGGAATGACCACCATAATCCCCATCTCCACTATGAAATGTATGGCGGCATTAAGAGTAGGTGGAGAGTATACACGCTGTGCCATGAACATTACTGTATGTAATAATGAATGTCCTTCACGTGTTTCCTTCTCTTACGCAGATGATTATGTACCTCGCTGGGGAATTGCAATCATTGTGATGGTAGCTATACTTCTGCTGGCATGTTTGTTGAGTGCTTGCATTGGGGTAAGATTTTACTCTTAAATAACACTTTTAAAGCAGGATTTGTATTACTTTGTGTCTGGGATCCCAGTTGGCCTCATACCCCCCCTTAGTTTGTTACATATATCAGGTTGGACTGGCCCACAGGGGTAAAGGGGAAACCCCCCCAGTGGGCCACACTGCCTGAGGGCCCAGCCCCTCCTCTAGTGATCAGGTTCCAGACTGTGCACTTGAATTATACACTATACATATGTTACCTTATACTGCACAGGGCTGTGGTGTATTTTCTGCAGTGCGTTGCTGTTATTAGTTGGTACATTATAATGCATGCACTAGCAGTATTTACTATATTTATTTATTTATCTATCAAGGGGCCCAGACCATGCACTATCTAATGGTTAGCCAGACCTTTGTGGTGGTTTGGCCACACCCCCTCTTAAGTCTGACCACACCTCTAAGCATGGGGCCCTACCACTGCTTCCCCCCGGTGGGCCATTCATGCCCCTGTACATATACTGTACATGACACTGTACATATAGCATGATAGGTATGGGGAAGGGGGGGGGGGGGCGGGTACAGCATTAGCGCCCTTTAAAGTTTGGGCCCCACTCTCTCTCTGTCAATTATATAATAAAGCCACAGTCAGGTAATGGAAGCTGAATTCCCATTTTGTCTCTGAAACATTAACTTTCCCAGCAAAAGTCATGGACACTAAAGTAAACAAAAAGAATATGTGATTTCTTGCTATGAGTGATTTATTTGTAATAATTTCCATTGTATAAAATTTTTTAAAGAGACAATCACTTACAAGGCATGGTTTTGCATTGCAAAATGATTGCCTCTTTAAAAAAAACCATAAGAAATTGGCCAGCATCTTGCACCTCCGGAAATCTCAAGCGTCTTTACATCCGGCCTCATACAGGTATGCCTCAAACTCAGAGGTTGATGCATCAAGCAGTGAAGAGAATGTAGAAGTTGAGCAGCGGAGGAATCGTTAATCAAGTATATTCTATAAAATAGTAGGCAGAAGTTGATCGGTTGCTATGGTGAACTTCTCCACTGGTCTACTACTCCACTGTCTTCACTGCTTCATCAACCCCTCAGTCCTCAGGAACCCGCACAGTGTATGTTTTCCAGGTCTCCTCACAGAATTACAAGTTAAATAATTTGCTCCACCAGTGGATCTCTTGTGTCTGTGAATAATGACCTGTGCCCCTGCTAGATGACCTAGAACATCTGAATTGCTTGGAGTCCAGAGGACCAAGTTTGAGGACCACTGACTTAAACCATTATTGTGTTTAATTACCCAGTAACAGAAGCAGGATTCTTTCTATTTGCTTATACCTAATGGTTACTTTTCCATTTGTTTCCAGCCCTTACTGTGCAGGAACAGAGATAGCTGTCAGAGTGGATTTTCCATGGGAAAGTGACCTGAATAAACTAGTATCTCCGACTCCGACTCCACATGCTGCACATCTAATCCAGCTTGCTGCCTCTTTCTGAATCTTCGGTGCCTTCTAGCCTCTCCATCCTGGACCTTCAGCGTGTGAGCCTCTCCACTGGAGGTTGAAGCTGAAGATAATCAATGTTACTCATGCACTGAAAGATGTAATAATGACTACTGCATAGCTTTCTACCTCTTTTATATTTATTTAAATACGTGTTTATTTGAGACCTGCTATGCCTGAAACTTCTATCATAAATCCTATTTTACCAGTAGCATATGTTAAAAATGTTTATATATTTATTAAATAAACTGTATTTTAAAATAATACATATTTTTAATGACTATTTAATTACCAAAAGTATTGAACATTGATCATATTTTTCAGTAGTGAGGGCAAACATACTATTTAACATTTATGATTATGTGGCCCTCAGGGGCCACTGTTCCAGTGCATGCTGTGATAAACCCCAATCAATAAACTAATGGGCCCTACACACTTGCCGATAACAATGATCGATATGAATGTTATCGTTTAAAAATGAAATATATATCGGTCAGTGTGTATGTATCAACGATGAACGATGCTCTGCCCCATGATCGTTTATCATTGATCTATCCTCTTTTATACATGCAAGTCAATTTGGTCGATATAGATGTATGTACTCTCATATCGTCTAAATTGGCCATCGCTATCGTCCAGTGTGTAGGCAAAAAACGTTGGTGGAAAGATCGAACATAGATAATATCGTTGGTCAATAAAATCGCTAACATCGCCCAGTGTGTATGGCCCATTAGGGTGTGAAGAGGGCCATCTTAACAGCACTGCAGGCCCTTTGTAAAGTAATGCACTTGGGCCACTACTGGCCCATTCATGGGAATACATAAAAGAACATCATAATTTACCTCTCCTGCAGTCCCGCTCCTTCACGTCACATGCTTCCACACAGTGAATGGCTGTCAGCAAAATGATAGCTCCAGCCATCCACCAATCAACATGCTGACTGCCATTCGCTGTCTGGCTGCAGGCTGGGAGGCAGGCATTGAATGCTGCCTGGCTGTTCTGATTGCAGAAACATCCTATTGGTTTAAATTACAATAGGCATATTAAATCCCTCTTTCTGTCTCCCTTCTATTACTTACATATGAATTATTCTTTGTAATGAATGGCGAGCCATTACAGAGAATACTCTTTATGTTCGTTATTATTTATCGATTTAGTTTCTCAAGCTAAACTACAGTAACTAGAGCCTTGTCGCAAGAGAGCATGGATTTTCCACATAACCCTTAGTACATTGCTCCATTCACTGATATTAATTGTGCACCATCTGTATAAGACCCAGACAATAATAAAATAAATCTGAAAATGTTTCAATAGGACAAAATAAAATTGTCAGTCAGTATTAAGAAACTAGGTGCTTCATCGCGCCCTACGGGCGCTCTTCACACCGTCGCAAGGGGCTACGCCCCCTTAACCCTTGCATGACTTTCTGGGGTTCAATATTTGTATTATATGGAGTATTACTTGCATTCCTTTGCTAGTGGTTAAATATTGCACAATGAAAGGGCGTGCAATGGTGAAGGAGGTGCAGCCCCTTGCGACGGCGTGAACATCACCTGCAGGGCACGATGTACAGAATATAGCAGGTGCGGGGGGGACTGTGGATGGGGGAGGTTGTCTGTAGATGCTGCGGGTGGAGGGGGGCGGATGCGGGGGGGGGGCTCAGATGGGGAATGGTCGGGAGGTGGTGGGGGAGGGGCAGAGGAGTGGGGGCTGCAGATGAGGGAGGGGTCCGGAGGCACTGCAAGTGGGGGAGGTGCAGGGGTGTCACGGGTGGGAGAGGGGCAGGTGCGGGGATGTTGCGGATGTGTGAGGGTTCCGGAGGTGCTGTGGGATAGGAAGGGGTGGGGGTGCGGTTCTGGCAGCAGAGCCGGATTAAGGGGGGGGGGGCAGGGGGTACGTGCCATGGGCCCCACAGTTTTAGGGGACCTCCCGGCTGGAGTAGCTCTGTCCCAGCTCTGAAGCTCCCCGTCCTGCCAGCAACAGCAGCAGCATTGTGCTACAGTCAGCACGCGCTGCTGCGTGTTGGCAGGTCTGTGGTGTTGCAAGGAGGCAGCAGCCTCCCTGTTTTCTTCTGCCTGTGCAGGTGTGTAGGGGGGAACGACCACCCCCTCTGGATTTACCCCTAGCTGAGGGGCCAAAATCCCATAAAAAAAAAAAATCCTGGAATTTGCATAAACGGGCGTGGCCACGTGTCCCGCGATTAGGTCACGCCCCCATACTTACAGCAGGCACAGCAATGAGTTAGGGCCCCCCTGTCTCAAGTGCCCTGGGCCCCCCACACTCATAATCCTCCCCTGGGGGCATGCCAGCAGCTCACAGAGCGCTGGGCATGCCCCCTCACTGACGAAAATGGGGGCCCTAACATGAAGCCACACCCCTTTTGTTGGCCATGCCCCCTTTTTACTGCGCGTTTGTCCCTCCTTCTGCCTGAAGAAAGCTGGGAGGTATGCACCCCTGCCTGTGACATGCCCATACCATCTGCTTCTGCTCCTAGTCTCCTATAGGTTTTCCCAGATCTGTGACTCATTTGACTAACTCCGCCCAGTGTTGTGACTCCACCCAGCGTTAGCAAATGAGTCACAAAGTCACAGATCTGGGCTATTATATAGGAGATGAGGATATTGGAAATGACAATTTCCAGGGGCAACTTTTTATTAACTGGCAATGGCCCTCATTCCGAGTTGATCGCTCGCTAGCTGCTTTTAGCAGCAGTGCACACGCTAGGCCGCCGCCCTCTGGGAGTGTATCTTAGCTTAGCAGAAGTGCTTGCAAAAATTTCCATGCCGTTTCAGAGTAGCTCCAAACCTACTCCTTCCTTGCGATCATTTCAGTCAGTTTAGTTCCTGCTTTGACGTCACAAACACGCCCAGCGTTCGGCCAGCCACTCCCCGTTTCCCCAGGCACGCCTGCGTTTTTACCTGACACGCCTGCGTTTTTTAGCACACTCCCGGAAAACGCTCAGTTACCTCCCAGAAATGCCCCTTTCCTGTCAATCACTCCCCGATCAGCTGTGCGACTGAAAAGCGCCGCTATACCTTGTGTAAAACTGCATAGTTTTGTGTGAAATAACTTTGCGCGGGCGTACTGCGGCCCGATCGCATGCACAGAAATGCCGCTCTTTTACCTAATCACTGCGCTGCGACCGAAAGCTGCTAGCGATCAACTCGGAATGAGGGCCAATGTCTTGAGAATTTGATGACAGTTGGAAACTAATCCTAAAATGTTGGCAAGCAAAATGTTTTGAATGGGGGGGGGGGGATTGCAACATTGCCCTTCAGCAAAATATCACATTGTATGGTTAGCCTACAAGGTGATTCAGTTTTTCCACCCTGAGCTTGTGCTTTAAGCTGCTAATACATACAATAGTTTGGATGGATAATTTGGGTTTTTTAGCCAAAACAATCCTCCAATATAATTGTCAGTCCCATCCAGCACTCCAGCAGAATCTATTAAATGTTTGCACCCATCTGACTTGGTAACCCATGTGATATGAATTTGGTTTCTCTTTGCTCAGACTAATGGGCCCTACACATTTAAAGATCCGCCGCCGTGCTGCCCGATGGCGTATACCAACCAATCAGCTTCTGCAATGTTACAGGCTGTGTTTGAAAAATGTCAGTTAGGAGCTGATTGGCTGGGGCCGCGCATCGTTCATTGCTGGTGCCTCCACACTCAAAGATATGAACGGTATCTCGTTCAATAATGAACGAGATCGTTCATATCTTTGAGGATTATCGGCCAGTGTGTAGGGCCTATCAGGGACTAGACCTTTTTTACCTCTCTATTAGCAGATGTGCCTTGGGCAAAGAAGACCCTGTGGCATGTTTTCCATGTGACCTCTAGCTGCAATAACTCTATGTTTTTGGTAGGAGAGGACTATTTTACAGGCAATATCCTGCCAAACCACCCAGAGGAAGCATGTCCATTGGAGGGGGCGTGAAGTTTGGGGAGCACTCGTCACTGTTGCCCTGTATAGAATGGACATGACATCTACAGAGTGTGGGGTAATCCTGGGGGCCGCTTGTGTAGAGATTAGCATGCCCCCGAGTGATAGAAATGGGGGTATACCATGACGCCATGCTCCCTTATATGCGGCCACGTTCCCTTTTCAAGTACATCCCTATTGCCTATTCCCAAATGTTGGGAGGTATGATACTTTTAAGTAAAGCTTCTAAAACAGACAAGTGGTGATGATGCAGTAAAAAAGTAAAAATGGAAAGTGTATCTTATCCTGCTCTTGTTTTTGTTTCCATTGACAGTAATCAGATGCTCAATGCAGATTTTGTTGAAACATAAAAAAATTAAAAAGAGTGGATATAGTGAAGCACAATTTAATACATAAAAAATTCATATGACATACTTATAAAATCCAAACATATAATCATAGCAGCAAAGATTAAGTTAAAATATATTGCACAGAAATCCTCATGAGCAAACAAGACTGGTGGATAATTACCAATGTGTACAGAACTGTGAAAACAGTTCTAAACCAGCATGCGGGTTTTTGTTTTGGAGGATCCCGGGAATCCCCTCAGTCCTCGTATGACTGGAACAAAAAGGCAAGTCCTCCAGTATGTTGTTCCACGGCTTTTGTGCGTTCCACCGACGCGTTTCTACTATAAACAGGAGTCTTTTTCAAGGTGTAGTGTTCACAATGCTGCTGTCTCAGTACTGATATTTAAACCCTCAATTAGCCATTCAGAACGTCACCAACTCAGCTGGACCCTATACATAATTAATCCTATCAAGTCCCGTGATCCTTTGTGGTTGGTGACGTTCTGTTGTAATTCCAGACTGCATCATCCATCCGCGCCGTCTAGCGCTTGTTCGTTCCCATAGCGATGGTCACTTCCGGTATCACTTCCGGGTCGCGGTGGCGCTATAGATCTTTACCGCACGGATTTTCTCGACCTCTGCATAGCAGATAGACATATCATTCCAAAGTTCAACTGGCCGCATGTTTTGTCCTCTTATAATTATTTAAAAACGTCCATTTGATTTCGTTCCCCGGCAACCAGCGCCGCGACGTCACTTCCGGTGATGTCATCTGTCATAGATGATAAACAATAATAATGGCTTTAAAAAATATATATGTAGATAAACAGATACAGCACAGAAAATATTATCAAACAGGCCCTCCACCTATTCCTATTACAAAAACCATTTTACTTCGAAGTCACTATTTAGACCGTCAGGTTTTAATGTTCGCAATTCGTAAATAGTTTGCATTTCTGATTGGGCTAGCTGGGTTGCAATATAATTTCTTCTCCAGCTGCCTTTAATATGTTTAATACCACAGAATTGCCTGATTGCAGTGACATTACCTTGGTGGCAGGTTCTAAAGTGCTCCGAAAGTGCATGGGTGGTTAGGCCCTTTTTAATATTACGGAGGTGTTCTCCTAACCTAACTTTTAGGGGGCGTGAGGTCCATCCGATGTACCAGAGGCCGCAAGCACATTCCATGCCATACACTACATTTTTGCTGTTGCATGTCATGAAGTCTGTGATTGCAGCCCTGGTACCATTGATGGTAACTTCCGTAATCTTACTGCCTTCCCCATGTATCCCCCTACACCCTAAGCACAGCCCACAACGAAAAAAGCCCTTTGATTTTATGGTAGTCATCGGCTTTTTTGGGGGGTGTGCACTCTTTACTAGTTTGGTTTTAATATTGGGCGCTCTTCTGTATATGCATTTTGGTCTAGAGGGGAGCAAATCCCCTATTAACGGGTCTTTCTGTAAAATTTTCCAATGTCTCTTTATTGACCCTTCCAACCTTTTATGCTGACTACTAAAAGAGGTAATAAACGCCCATTCATAATTATTGTTTTTGGTATCACCTCGAATGGTCAGTTTCAGTAGTTCCTTCCTATCTATTTCAGCTACCTTATTTTTTGAGATGGTTACCCTATCGGTGTTATAACCCGATGCTTCAAACTTTTTACTTAATGTTTCCGCCTGTTCCTTATATATAGCATTATTGGTACAATTTCTTCTAAGTCGTTTAAATTGGCTTTCTGGTATTGACTCCAGCCAATTGGGGTGATGGCAACTAGAGGACTGGATGTACGCCCCTGAATCAGTTGGTTTAATAAATTTTTTGTGCTTAAGCTATTTTCTTCTATAAAAACCATTACATCTAAAAAGTTAATTATTTGCTCGTTAATATCAAACGAGAAAAAAATATTTACGTCATTAGTGTTAAGATATTTAAAAAAAACTTCCAAACTCTCAGCACCCCCCTTCCAAATAAAAAACACGTCATCTATATATCTTTTCCAGGACACCAGGTTCGCCCCATAGGGACAGTGGTTCCAGATTTTTTCATCCTCCCACTGTCCCATAAAGATATTCGCATAACTTGGAGCGAACCTGGTGCCCATAGCCATGCCAACTTGTTGTAGGTAAAATGTGTTATTAAAGGAAAAGTAATTGTTTTGTAAAATAAATTGTACCCCCTCTTTGATAAAATCTTGTAAATTTTGATCCAGAGTGCTATTGGTAAGGGCTATGGAAAGTGCTTTTTGGCTGTCTTTATGGTCTATAATGGTGTAAAGTGAGCTCACGTCTGCTGCCACCATTATAAAGCCATCCTCCCACTTGATTCCCTCCAAGGTTTGTAAAAAAATCCCTTGTATCCTTTAGATGTGAAGGATATTTCACCACAAGTGGCTGCAGATAAAATTAATATATTCAGATAGGTTTGACGTAATAGACCCAATGCCGGATACTATCGGCCTGCCTGGTGGTTTGCAAGGATCTTTATGAACCTTGGGCAGTATATAAAGTACCGGAATTGTGGGTTCTTTATTAAAAAGAAAATTTACTTCTCTTTCCTCTAAAGTTCCTGAATCACTATATTTTTTCAAGAGCGTTTCCAATTTTCCTATTATAACCTTAGTGGGGTCGGTACGTAGTTTGTTATAGGTTTGTCTATCATCTAATTGTCTCAAGACTTCTGCATTGTAGTCTTCCCTTGACATGATGACAATACCTCCCCCTTTATCTGAGGGTTTGATTACCAAATCCTCATTTTCTTTCAACCTTTTTAGGGCCTCCCGTTCTTTATAGGTCAGGTTCTTTTTCGGTAGATGCTTATCAAATCCCTTAATGTCATCTGACACTAATTTCAAGAACGTTTCCAAGAAATTACCCCACATATGAGTTGGATTAAAGATAGATTTAGGTCTAAACGGTGTTCCCTCTATCTTCTCTTCTAGCGGTTTGGGGTTATTAATAAATCATTTTTTTAAGCTCAACTTTCTGATAAACTTGTTGAGGTCGACAAAAGTTTCAAATTTGTTAAGGGGAAGGGAAGGGGCAACTTTGAGCCCCTTTTCCAGTAAGGAGATTTCCTCTTTTTACAATTCGTGTTTGCTCAGATTAAAAATGTAGATTTTTCCCTCTGTTGTATCATTAATCTCAATAGTGGGTTTTAACTGAGTCTTATTTTTAATCTTATTTCTTTTTTTCTTCATTCTATTTTTATTTTTGTTTTTCTTCCCTCCTCTTTTTCCTCTTGATCTTACCTTATATACCCCCATTGTCATTCCCTGTGAAAAAAAGGGGAGGGGCCCTCACTTGGGTGTTCTAGTGTTTCATATCTATTCCTTCTTTTGTACTGGTCCTCTCTCTTATTCTCTCTCCATACATGATTATCAACAAAGGTTTTTCTCCCTTGTTTCTCAAATATTTCCTGTCTCTGATCCCTTATATTTGCTCTATCTCGATAATGTCTTTGATATCTCCTCTGTTGCAGAGGTTTCAACTGTGGATCAGTATAATTATGGATTACCGATCGGTCATTGTATAATTTTATCCTGTCCCTCTTTTGGACCTCTATTTCTTTTTCGTGTGTTAACATATGTCCAATTATCCTGTTTAAATGGTGAGTTAATTTTCTTTGGAGAAAAATAATTTTCACTAAATTCTTCTTCTTCTTCTTCTTCTTCTTCTTCTTCCTCTTCCTCTTCCTCTTCCTCTTCCTCTTCTCTCTTCTCTCTTCCTCTTCCCTCTTCCTCTTCCTCTTCCTCTTCCTCTTCTTCCTCTTCTTCTTCTTCTTTCCCATTATTATGAGGGGTGGGGTCAGGTTCTGACTTTTTGTCCCTATTGAATTTTCTTACTTTACGTTCAATGATAATTTTTTAATTTTTCTTTAAGTTACTTTCAATCCTTTTTTCCAGATCCTTAAATTCAGCCAGACCCACAAAAGGATGAATAAGTTCCTTAAAGCTTTCTATTTCCATTTCTAGTTTGGCCAATTCCTGCTTTCTATCTAAGACAATAAGATTAATTAACTCCAAAGCACATGTATCCAACATTTTCTCCCACTCTAGCTTAAAATCCTCGTTCTGTGTAGAAAAAGATGGAGTCTTTTGTATACGTAGTCCTTTCGGTATGATTTTGTGGGAGAGGTATTTCTCTAAAGTCACCATCTCCCACCAAATCCTATTTTCCTTTAGGAGAACCTTTTCTAATTTTTTCATGGCACTCTCCAGACTCTCGTCCACCAGAGTATCCACTTCTCCGTCCTCTCTAAAAACATAATTAAATGTATTTTTACGGTTTTCTCTGATCTTAAACATTCTGCAGCTACAAACAAATCCCTTATGAAGGAAAGACAAATATATGGTAACAGCAGTCTAAGGGAAAAAAAAATTGTGTGCAGTCTAGCTGCTGGAAGAGACACACTTTCCTGAAGGATCCTTCTCTCTTCACCATAAGTGCCACAGTAAAAAAGAAAAAATGGAAAGTGTAACTTATCCTGCGCTTGTCTTTGTTTCCATTGACAGTAATCAGATGGTGATGGCCACAGCAACCAATTTGATTGTCCAGTAGTTATCATTACTCTATTACATGCTAGAAAATGATAGAATCTGATTGGTTGCTATTGGCAACATCACAGCTTGGCTGTTTAGAAGCTTTAGTAAATCTATCCTAAAGTCTTTGAACAGTTGTAAGCTCATAAAAAGTAAAATAAAATCGGTAAGAATTTGCATGCAGCAATAGTTGTATTGTAGTATACAAATTCCTGTACTCAATGCAATATGTTTAATACATTTTAAAAAACCACGCCATTTCCCAATGGGATTGCCATTCCAGGAACATGCAGTTGATCTTTTATTGCATTCTGCTCGTGTCTGGTTTAGCAGCAATGTTTATAATAGAGACAATTACTGACCTTAATTTTAAATGCATCTGAATGGAGAATGTGACGTTCTAACCAATAAAAACTAAAAAAGTTCCAGTCAGCTTCACTCTATAATTATTCAATCACTCATACATTTGGGAATGTCTTAGATGCGCAGATTGGTGCACTGTGTCATTGTTCTGTGCCAGTAGGGTATATAAAGGAGATGTCTCAGGATGTTTAACATCAGAAACCTAGGACACTACCTTCAACTTTAAGCACTGCTCCGGAGTAAATTAGGAATCACCATGGCAGCTGCACGTTCCCTGGGAAAATCACCACTGTGGGCTCTTGCGCTATGTGTGATCCTGAGTCTGCAGGGGGCAGGTAAGAGTTGTGCTTATTAATCTGTTGGGGGTCTACATAGAGTTTATATCCAAGTATACTAGAAGCTAGGGAAAGAAACATAAGTATATGGTGTAGGTTTTAGTTTGTCTCAACAAACTCGAACTATGGGGGTAATTCAAAGTTGATCGCAGCAGGATTTTTGATAGCAAATGGACAAAACCATGTGCACTGCAGGGGAGGCAGATATAACATGTGCAGAGAGAGTTAGATTTGGGTGTGGTGTGTTCAATCTGCAATCTAATTTGCAGTGTAAAAATAAAGCAGCCAGTATTAACCCTGCACAGAAATAAAATAACCCACCCACATCTAACTCTCTCTGCACATGTTATATCTGTCCCCCCTGCAGTGACCATGGTTTTGTCCAATTGCTATCAAAAATCCTGCTGCGATCAACCTGGAATTACCCCCTATGGGGGAGATTTATCAAAGCTTGAGATAAAGTGGAGAAAGCTGAAGTACCAATCAAATCAGCTGCTGTCATTTTTTTAAACACAGCTTGCATACTGACAGTTAGAAGAAGACTGGTTGGTACCAAAGGGGTCTATTTACTAAGCCTTGGGTGGAGATAAAGTGGAAAGAGATAAAGTACCAGCCAATCAGCTCCTAACTGCCATGTCACAGGATGGGTTTGAGAAGTAACAGTTGGGAGCTGATTGGCTGGTACTTAGGGGGACATTTACTAAGCAGTGATAAGAGTGGAGAAGTGAGCCAGTGGAAAAGTTGCCCCATCAACCAATCAGCAGCCCTGCATAATTTTATAGTATGCAAATTATAGTGCTGATTGGTTGTCATGGGCACTTCACCACTGGCTCACTTCTCCGCTATTACCACTGCTTAGTAAATGTCCTCCTTTATCTCCATCCACTTTATCTCCACCCAAGGCTTAGTAAATAGACCAGTTTATCTCTCTCCACTTTATCTCAAAGCTTTGATAAATGTCAACCAATGTACCAACCAATCAGCTTCTGCTATGTTACAGGCTGTGTTTAAAAAATGTCAGTTAGGAGCTGATTGGTTGGTACCTTATCTATCTTCACGTTATCTCTTTCCAAGGCTTGATAACTATCCCCCTACAGAATATATGGAAGTGATTATTACCATATTAACTAAATGGCCACAGCAAAAGTTTTATTTCTATTTTGTATTGATCAGTTCCAAGATGTTTCCCTCATGGTCCGTCAAAGGATAAACCAGGAATACAGCAATATTGTGTACTTTTCTATTTAAAAAAAATAAAAAAAAGAATTGAATATTCAGACAAATTCTGGATTGTGTCAATGTTATTTAGACTTATTGTAGATACATTTTCCTTTTCTCAAGTAAAGGAAAAAAAGGAGTACCTGTGTTTGATTTCTAATATAAAAATAATCTTACATAAAGTCACTGAATAAGTAAACCAGGGCTGAGCTCTGGGGCACTTTTCAAGTAGTTGCAGAATATAATTTTACCTTTAAGGCAGCATTTTGGTTCCATATATGGGATACGGCAGTCTGGATGCTGGCAGTCAGGTGACTGAAGCCGGAACCCTGACCGCCAACATCCTGAAGGTAAGTACGGAAGTGCCGGTTAGGCCCGGGGGATTTAGGGTTAGGCATTATGGGGGCGTGGGTAGCCGTAGCCGCCACCCCTACCGATTCTTAGCCCTAGCCACCACCCCCTGTGATTAACCGTAGCCGCCACACACACTATCTCAGCCCTTGCTGCCACTCCAGGAGGGTTAGGGTTAGGGTAGGGGGCAGGAAATGGGTAAACTAATTACCATATCCCCTTCTGGTCTTCTAAAAGTCAGGATGCCACGGTCGGTCATGTAACCACCAGCATCCCGACAACCCAATGACAATATAAATTTCAGTTTTGGAATTCCTAGTGCATATAGGAGTATTTAGATTGTTACACTATTTTATAAAAAAATATATATATAAAGCAGATAGAAGTTCTAACTCTTATTTGAGTCAGTAGTTTTGGATCTGATTTACTTCTGTTTATAATACTAATAACATGCTTGGATCTGTTTTTGTTACAGAGGCACAGAATTGCACCTATAATGGTAAGTACATTATATATTAGGGCATAAATGTGTAATTTTCTTTCAAAATGTAGAAATAAAGGTTTTATTAAAATAAGTAATTAGCCATTAGAAATATTGGGGTGATGTATCATAGAAGTACTGTGACTTTCAACACATAATCCCCATCTCCACTATGAAATGTATGGCGGCATTAAGAGTAGGTGGAGAGTATACACGCTGGGCCATGAACATTACTGTATGTAATAATTAATGTCCTTCACGTGTTTCCTTCTCTTACGCAGATGATTATGTACCGCGCTGGGGAATTGCAATCATTGTGATGGTAGCTATACTTCTGCTGGCATGCTTGTTGAGTGCTTGCATTGGGGTAAGATTTTACTCTTAAATAACACTTTTAAAGCAGGATTTGTATTACTTTGTGTCTAGGACCCCAGTTGGCCTCATACCCCATCTTTCAGTTTATTACATATATCAGGTTGGACTAGCCCACAGGGGTAAAGGGGAAACCCCCAGTGGGCCACACTGCCTGAGGGCCCAGCCCCTCCTCTAGGGATCAGGTTCCAGACTGTGCACTTGAATTATGCACTATACATATGTTACCTTATACTGCACAGGGCTGTGGTGTATTTTCTGCAGTGCGTTGCTGTTATTAGTCTGGTACATTATAATGCATGCACTAGCAGTATTTACTATATTTATCAAGGGGCCCAGACCATGCACTCTCTAATGGTTAGCCAGACCTTTGTGGTGGTTTGGCCACACCCCCTCTTAAGTCTGACCACACCTCTAAGCATGGGGCCCTACCACTGCATCCCCCCGGTGGGCCATTCATGCCCCTGTACATATACTGTACATGACACTGTACATATAGCATGATAGGTATGGGGGAAGGGGGAAGGGGGGGGTACATCAATCGTGCCCTTTAAAATTTGGGCCCCACTCTCTCTCTGTCAATTATATAATAAAGCCACAGTCCGGAAATGGAAGCTGAATTCCCATTTTGTGTCTGAGACATTGAGTTTCCCAGCAAAAGTCATGGACACTGTAAAGTAAACATAAAATGTGATTTCTTTCTATGAGTAAGAAAAAAAAGTGATTTATTTGTAATAATTTCCATTATATAAATTTTTTTAAAGGGGCAATCACTTACAAGGCATGGTTTTGCATTGCAAAATGATTGCCTCTTTAAAAAAAACATCAAAAATTGGCTGGCATCTGGCACCTCCGGCAATCTCAGGCGTATTTACATCCGGCCTTATACAGGTATGCCTCAAACTCAGAGGTTGATGCATCAAGCAGTGAAGAGAATGTAGAAGTTGAGCAGCGGAGGAATCATTGATCAAGTATATTCTATAAAATAGTAGGCAGAAGTTGATCGGTTGTTATGGTGAACTTCTCCTCTGGTCTACTACTCCACTGTCTTCACTGCTTCATCAACCCCTCAGTCCTCAGGAACCCGCACAGTGTATGTTTTCCAGGTCTCCTCACAGAATTACAAGTGAAATAATTAGCTCCACCGTTGGATCTTTTGTATTAGTGAATAATGACCTGTGCAGATGCTAGATGACCTAGAACAGGGGTGGCCAAACCAGTCCTCGAGATCTACCAACAGTACACATTTTCCAGATCACCTAGCTGGTGCACAGGTGTAGTCATTACTAATTAAGATGTGCTGCATTCATTCCTAACTGACAATTCTACAGGTCTCCAGGAGGCCTGGAAAACATGAACTGTTGGTAGATCTCGAGGACCGGTTTGGCCAGCCCTGACCTAGAACATCTGAATTGCTTGGAGTCCAGAGGACCAAGTTTGAGGACCACTGACTTAAACCATTATTGTGTGTAATTACCCAGTAACAGAAGCAGGATTCTTTCTGTTTGCTTATACCTAATGGTTACTTTTCCATTTGTTTCCAGCCCTTACTGTGCAGGAACAGAGATAGCTGTCAGAGATGATTTTCCATGGGAAAGTGACCTCAATAATCTAGTATCTCCGACTCCACGTGCTGCACATCTAATCCAGCTTGCTGCCTCTTTCTGAATCTTCGGTGTCTTCTAGCCTCTCCATCCTGGACCTTCAGCGTGTGAGCCTCTCCACTGGAGGTTGAAGCTGAAGATAATCAATGTTACTCATGCACTGAAAGATGTAATAATGACTACTTCATAGCTTTCTACCTCTTTTATATTTATTTAAATACGTGTTTATTTGAGACCTGCTATGCCTGTAACTTCTATCATAAATCCTATTTTACCAGTAGCATATGTTAAAAATGTTTATATATTTATTAAATAAACTGTATTTTAAAATAATACATATTTTTAATGACTATTTAATTCCCAAAAGTATTGAACATTGATCATGTCTTTCAGTAGTGAGGGCAAACATACTATTTAACATTTATGATTATGTGGCCCTCAGGGGCCACTGTTCCAGTGCATGTTGTGATAAACACCAATCAATAAACTAATGGGCCCTACACACTTGCCGATAACAATGATCGATATGAATGTTATCGTTTAAAAATGAACGATAAATCGTTCATATTGGTCAGTGTGTATGTATCAACGATGAACGATACTCTGCCCCATGATCGTTTATCATTGATCTATCCTCTTTTATACATGCAAGTCAATTTGGTCGATATAGATGTATGTACTCTCATATCGTCTAAATTGACAATCGATATCGTCCAGTGTGTAGGCAAAAAACGTTGGTGGAAAGATCGAACATAGATAATATCGTTTGTCGATAAAATCGCTAACATCGCCCAGTGTGTATGGCCCATTAGGGTGTGAAGAGGGCCATCTTAGCAGCACTGCAGGCCCTTTGTAAAGTAATTTACCTCTCCTGCAGTCCAGCTCCTTCACGTCACATTCTTCCACACAGTGAATGGCTGTCAGCAATGTGATAGCTCCAGCCATCCACCAATCAACATGCTGACTGCCATTCACTGTCTGTATGCAGGCTGGGAGGCAGGCATAGAATGCTGCCTGGCTGTTCTGATTGTGTGTAATTCACAATCAGAGCAGCTGGACAGGATTCTCTACATGTTTCCAGAGGTACCTGCACAAAGGCCCCTAAAGTCGTGTGACCCTGGGCAACTGCCAATTGTGCCTATATGTTAAGATGGCCCCAGGTGTGAAGGCACCATCTGTACCCACTATAGCTATGACCATGATTATCTCTAATAGCAATAGGGCACAGGTTCTCAAACTCGGTCCTCAGGACCCCACACAGGGCATGTTTTGCAGGTCTCCTCACAGAATCACAAGTGAAATAATTAGCTGCACCTGTGGACCTTTTAAAATGTGTCAGTGAGTAATTAATACATCTGTGCACTTGCTGGGTTACCTGCAAAACATGCACTGTGTGGGGTCCTGAGGACCGAGTTTGAGAAACCCCTCAATAGGGTAAAATAAAATAGGGTAATAAAATGTGTTGGCATTGCATTGGTGAACAACATGTAGCATGCTTTCCTGGACTGGATTGATTTAGATTCTATATAATTAGCATAAACCCTGACACCCGCATTCTAAATCCACAAAAACATATCTCAAGGACCTAAATATAAAGATACAAATTGGATATATTTAGAATATAACTCAAACTACACACCTAAAGCTTTCCTTGTTTTTTTAATTCTTCAAGAGACAATTAATGAATAAGTGTTTTATAACTGGGCTGGTTCTGTAATAAATAGTGAGTTCGTTTTTGCAAAACATGCGTATTCTCAAACATCCTGTTAAGAAAACGCTTCAGGATACACATGAATTGACTCAATTCATACAGCAGACCAGTTTTTTCAATAGTTTTCTTTTTCCCAATCCAATATACTGATTTGCGGACCTTACAAACAAGTGCAACTGATTCTACTTAGAATCACATTTCGGAGCTAATAGTGTCACTCCCTCTTCTCACTCATCTCTCACTCATTCATTCTTCATATCTAGTGACATACCAATCACTGAGAGGACACAGGGCCTAATTCAGACCTGATCGTAGCAAGAAATTTGTTAGCAGATGGGCAACACCATGTGCAGTGATGGGGAGGGGGGGGGGGGGTGTTTGATATAACATGTGCAGAGAGAGTTAGATTTGGGTGGAGTGTGTTTAAACTGAAATCTAAATTTCAGTGAAAAAAATAAAGCATCCAGTATTTACCCTGCACAGAAACAATATAACCCACCCAAATCTAACTCTCTCTGCATGTTATATCTGTCCGCCCTGCAGTGCACATGGGTGGTCATTCCGAGTTGATCGCTAGCTGAATTCGTTCGCTCTGCAGCGATGAGGGAAAAAAAGGCACTTCTGCGCATGCGGCGCAATGTGCACGCACGAAGTACTATTACAACAAACGATGTAGTTTCCCACAAGGTCTAGTGAAGCTTTTCGGTCGCACTGCTGGCCGCAGAGTGATTGACATGAAGTGGGTGTTTCTGGGTGTCAACTGACCGTTTTCAGGGAGTGTTCGTAAAAACGCAGGCGTGCCAAGAGAAACACAGGGAGTGTTTGTGACGTCAAAACAGGAACTGAACAGTCTGAAGTGATCGCAAGCGCTGAGTAGGTTTTGAGCTACTCTAAAACTGCACAAAAAAAGTTTGCCGCCGCTCTGCGATTCTTTCGTTCGCACTTCTGCTAAGCTAAAATATACTCCCAGTGGGTGGCGGCATAGCATTTGCACGGCTGCTAAAAACTGCTAGCAAGCAATCAACTCGGAATGACCACCATGGTTTGGCCCATTTGCTAACAAATTTACTGCTGCAATCAGATCTGAATTAGGCCCACAGTTAGAATAGCCAATAGCCAATCAGAAGTTTAGCGAATCATTATTCACTTCTATTTAACTTGATTCATGGTGTCTGTTTCCTGCTGCATACTGCATATCCTCCATCCAGTAGCAAATCTTGCCAGCAGGACTTTTGCCTGGGGCGCCGCCTTCCAGAGGGCGCCGGTACCATCCGGAGGGTGCCGCACCATGGCAACATCCGCTGCTGCTGTGGTGTCCCCCGCTGCCGCTGCCCGCTGTCCTGCTGTCCACTGTGAAGGGGCGTCTAGTTTCCATTCGTGGTCTGCCCGCTGTGAAGGGAAACTAGATGCTACGCATATAGTTTCCCTTCCTGGAGAGGACCTTAACTGTAATGATATGCGGTGCGCGATGACGTCATTGCGCAACGCACAGCAAAGGTCCTCTCCACTAAGGGAACTAGACGCTTAGCGACAGCAGTGGATGTGAGGAGACGAGCGCTCGCTTAGAAGACCTCTTGGACTTAGGCGAGCGATGGTCAGATTTTTTAGTAGTCAGAGACTGGTTCAACTTCTTTAATTGAGCAGATAAATCGTCCGCCCACAGCGGGTTAGCTGCAGGGACAACATATGGTTGTACCGGCATTGGGGGTCCCATAGGGGGTGTTAGTTTATGAACTAGCGTATGCAGAAGCGTAGAAAAAGCGGCCCACAGAGGGTCAGTATGTGCCTCCGTTGCCACAGTCCCACTGGGGGGCAAGGAGCCCCCAGAACCAGAGCCCATAGCTGCTATATATATTCACCATATGTGCCTGTGGCTTCAGCAACGCCAGCAGTGTGTTCCGCCCCAGAACCGTTACCCTCAGAAGCAGACATGATATAACTTGCCGAGGTAACATAGTACAATTATTAGCAGCACTATATCCCTAAACCCAAACCCCTGCGCAGTGTAGTCAGCCCTAGCAGAGATAAAGGAGAGATATGGTGACTAAATCACAGAGAAAAATACGTAATACAGTATATCTTTGTGAAAATCCTATATTAAATAACACGTGACATACCAAGCCTACTCAGGATATAGAATATAGGGATAGTAAGATGAGTGAAAGACACAGGATGGACACCACTCAGCTATCAATGCACACACAGATAGTCACAGTTTGTACAATGCAGAGGTTATTACTAACAATAATACTGCACTGGACTAGCTTACACAGCTATATAGTCAATAGATATAACACTACACAGTAAGAAACTGGATGTATATCACAGGGTAATTGTACTATAAACCCCTGACTAAATGCACTCTTTCTTACTAACCCTGACTAAAAAGGCAGGTAGAATACTTAAGTGTCATGTAAAGGCACAGCGCTGACAACCAGGCGGCTTTAGGAGGATTTACCCAAGCATTCCCAGGAACAGGGAGCTGAGGAGTAATGGCGCCGCAGACACTGACAGGAAGTGAGGAAAAGACAGAGATACAGCTCCAGGGCGGGAACATTTGCAGGAAATGTCGCCCTGGGGCTGGGGGAGGGGCTTCAGGTCTAAGCCTCATCCCCCTTGCTGGCAAAACCACTGGGTACTGTGGGCGATATTAAAATTGGTTTTAAGAGAAAACCTGACCTGCGCCCATGCCCTGGTGATCTAGTGGGATCGTCTGTATCCACAGGGTCCACCACCAGCGTGCGCGGCCTGCCTCCCACTGACCGCGACGGATTGCGATAAAGACCGAGTCCCGCGAGCGGGACCCACTTACCACCTCCCGAAGTGCAGCCACGCGATCCTGGAGAGCCCCAACCGTGTGTGTCTAACATGAAGAAAACCGGAGCCTCCGCTGTAGGTACCCGGCAACCAGGGCTCGGGAGTGTACAGCGCCACTGGGGAGAGCTGGAGCTGCAGCAGTGAAAGTCACAAGACATTTACCACCGCTGCTGCCCTTGAAGTCTTCACTTTTTACCTCATAAAAAGATTTTCTCACGGCTGCTTGGAGCAGCCCCCCTGTTAAGCATGGTTGCCAACTTCTGGGTTGCTCCCGTCGGCTCAGCAGGGGGGCGGAGCCTAAGGTGCCGTGACAGGGGGCGGACCAGAGGCGGAACGGGGGCGGGCCAGAGGTGGAACGAGGCGTGGCTTCCGGGCAGCGTCATTTAAACCACGCCCCCCGCTGTGTAATGCCACGATTACCGGCATTATACAGAAGGGGGCGTGGTTACGATGACGCGATTCAACAAGAATTGCGTCATCACCTGCCAGGACCGCCCACTTTACTCGTTAAGTGGGCGGCGGGCAGGGGGTGACCCCCGTAAATCGGGAGACTTGCCTGCTCTTCCGGGGGGGCGGGAGGTTCACCCGTTTTTCGGGAGCCTCCCGGCCATTCCGAGAGGGTAGGCAAGTATGCTGTTAAGTGCCTGCTTACTGCAGCACCAACTGACAAACTGAGCTCCTGTGCTGGGAGGCGGGGTGATATAGGGGGCGGCGCTGTGCATTCTGGGAACAGTCAAAGCTTTGAGCCTGTTATACCCCTTTTACACTCACACTCCCGGGTCACTCCCGGGATGCTTCCCGGGATGTGTCCCAGGATGCATTCCCGGGACTGACCCCTTTCACACTGCACTAAGACCTGGGATCGACCCGGGACAGCCCCATTTACACTGATCCCGTGATATCCCTGCAAATGCATAAGTATGTCATTAGAAAAGGCCTTGGGCTCAGAAAAGATGACATCAGCTTTTCTGAGCCCAAGAAAGCTCCAATCCGAGTCCTTTTAACAGTCCCGGGATAGTGAATCCTGGGACGGACCCTTTCACACTACCCAGCTTCCCGGGACGGTCCCGGGACCAACCCTGGTTGAGACCTGGGTTGAAATCCCGGGATGCTCGACCCGGGATATTGTCCCTGTACACTTTCACACTGACAAAATCCCGGGATGATGCGCGTTCATGTGCAAAATCCCAGGATTTTCATGCGAGTGTAAAAGGGGTATTAGTGCCTTGGATCAAGATCCTACTCTACACCCCATTGTCCAGACTTGTGGAGCCCAGTGTACCCCGCAGCAGAAATATAATTATTGTCAAGTATTGTTTATTTACTGAAAACTGTTAAATTGGACTGATAAATCTTTAGGTGTGTACCCAGCTTTACTTACCAGAGGTCTGTTGGAACTGTTACTGTTTTGCCAGTCACAGTTATTGTGTACTTGATACATTCTCTGACATTGAAAACATTTAGCCATTCACAGAAGTAACTCAATGCTTCAGCTATGCACCAAGTTCAGTTAATCATTAGTGCACATATCTTTTACTGTTAATTTCTGTGCTTTTGCACTTAATTAGGGATATGCAAATAATGCAGTTTATAAACTGTTATTTTAATACAGGTTGAGTATCCCTTATCCAAAATGCTTGGGACCAGAAGTATTTTGGATATCGGATTTTTCCGTATTTTGGAATAACTGCATTCCATAATGAGTTGGGACCTAAGTCTAAGCACAGAATGCATTTATGTTTCATATACATCTAATGGGTCTTACACACTGGCCGAGCTGCCCGACGGCGGATACGGTCGACAAGCGACAAGCGACCCGGCGGGGGGGGGGGGCCAGTGACGGGGGGTGTGAAGTTTCTTCACTCCCCCCGTCACGCGGCTCCATTGAAGTGTAGGCAAATATGGACAAGATCGTCCATATTGGCCTGCATGTACAGCCGACGGGGGACCAGCGATGAACGAGCGCGGGGCCACCCATCGTTCATCACTGGAGCCTCCACACTGAAAGATATGAACGAGTTCTCGTTCATTTATGAATGAGATCGTTCATATCTTTCAAACAAATCGGCCAGCGTGTAGGGCCTATTATACACACAGCGTGAAGGTCATTTTAGCCAATCTTTTTAATAACAGTGTGCATTAAACAAAGTGTGTGTACATTCACAAAATTAATTTATGTTTCATATATACTTTATACACACAGCCTGAAGGTCATTTAATACAATGTTTGTAATAACTTTGTGTATTAAACAAAGTTTGTATACACTGAGCCATCAGAAAACAAAGGTTTCACTATCTCACTCAAAAAATTCCATATTTCGGAATATTCCATATTTCAGAATATTTGGATATGGGATACTCAACCTGTAATTGATTTGACTCAAGAGTAGGGATGACCATTGACCATCGATGATTCAAAATCATATGTAGAATGCTTATGCCATCGATGGGGGGAAAACCACATGGTTTTCTTCCATCGATGGGAAGGCAAATTTTTTTTTTTAATGAGGCATAGCTCTGCCCCTCCACCCACACAGCCCAACCCCATGTACTGATTGCCCATAAGCCAGTCAGTAAAAGATCAGGGATGATCATCGGTTGTGGAAACCATCAATGGTCATCCACTGATAGTTGGTAACAGGGCCGGTGCTAGGGTGTTCAGTGGCTCCCTCCAAACTATAATTTTTGCACCCCTCCATATTTTACAAAGGGACATTGTGCATCAAAAAAGGGGAGTGGTCTCACAAGGAGGGGGCGTGGAAACACAATAGTACCCCCATTTAAAATTATGCCACACAGTAGCACAATCTTATTCACATTACCCCACGCATCGTAGTGCTGCTTATGAACATATTGCACCCAATAGCAGTGCCGCTTATACACATCATGGCCCTAATAGCGCCTATTACACAGATAATGCCCTTAGTAGTAGTGCTGCTTTTTCATATAATGCCCCCAGTAGTAGTGCCACTTATACACATAATGCCCATAGTAGTAGTGCCACTTATATACATAATGCCCCCAGTGGTAGTGCCACTTATGCACATCATTCACCCAGTAGTAGTGCCACTTATACACATAATGGCCATAGTAGTAGTGCCACTTATATACATAATGCCCCCAGTGGTAGTGCCACTTATATACATAATGCCCCCAGTGGTAGTGCCACTTATACAAATAATTCACCCAGTAGTAGTGCCACTTATACACATAATTCACCCAGTAGTAGTGCCACTTATACACATAATGCCCCCGGTAGTAGTGACGCTTATACACATAATGTCCCCAGTAGTTGTGCCACTTATACATAATGCCCGAAGTCAGCAGTGGATTTAGGGGTCATGCCTCCCCTAGGCACATTTTTGGCCGCCCCCTCTAAAAAAAACAAAAAACAATTATATGTTGCTTACTCTCACATCCCTTACAAAACCATAGCCTTCTCATTACCCCTTTTATAGCTCTCTCCTTGTCAGTTCCCTTCATATCTCAGTGCCCTCCCCACTTCCACAGCTCACAGTGCTTTCCTCACACCTCACTGCTCCCCACAGGTCACACTGCAACATTCACACCTCACTGCTCCCACAGTGCAATAACCCATCACAACTCACTGCACTATCACACATCAGTGCCCCCCTCCCCACACCCACACACACACACTGCCTCCCTATTACTCACACTGTACACACACTGCACACACAGAGTCACACACACAGACTCTGACATACTGCACTATTGGATGCAATGACATGTAGAAATATCTTCTTTGTATTATTCTAATCATTTCATAGTCAAATCTCTGGAAAATACTGGAGTGCGATAGGTGAGGCTCTGCCTCCCCGCCTATCTTTTCTGCACATCACTGGTCAAAACTCACCAAATTTCCAGCAATATACACTGCTACAGCTGTGAACAATGCGCACATAAACCCCAGGGTTCATATAGTGTGTGTGTGTGTGTGTGTATGTATGTGTGTGTGTTTGTGTGTGTGTGTGTGTGTGTGTGTGTGTGAAAATCTGGCTCTGATAACATCCAGTGCCTCCCCAGCCATTTACCTCACCGCGCATCACTGAACCCACCACCACCCCCTCCCCCAAATAATGAGTGTAAGGAGAACGAGCCACAACCTATTAGCCCTGTATGCAGCTGACAAGATCCTGGCATTCATAATACCGACACCAATCCCAATGAGGAGAAGACCGACATGTATAAGTGAGGGGTGTTCTCCCCTCTCCCCAAACCTCCCTCTCCACCATAAGTTAGGGGTGTTCTCCCCAACCCCCCCTCTCCCCCATAAGTGAGAACACCCCTCACTTTTACATCCCCCCATAGCCCTCCCTGGCCACAGCCTAACCTTAACCACTCCCTGGAGTTGCCTAATCCTAACTCCCCATCCCTGCTGCCTAAACCTAAATCTCCCTCCCCCGCAGCATGACCCTAACCCTCCCTGAGGCTGCCTAACTCTCCCTCCCCACTGCCTAATCATAACCTTCCCTCCCTTCCTCCCCTGCATTCTGACCCTAACCCACCTGTCTGGTGCCTAAACCTAACCCCCCTCTCCTGGCCCTAAACCTAACCTGCCATGTATACTTACGGTTGGGATGCCACCTGTTGGGATTCAGCCTCATGAATTTTATCCTTAGCCCCCAGACATGGATGTTAATAAGGTGCAGGATCTGGGCCTGAGTTGGTTATATACTATATCACCATCGATGGCAACCATCAATGATGACCACACCAATGGCCATCCCTACTCTAGAGTGCTCAATCCACTTTTTTCATTTTCTGTATATACTACACTCATCTTTGCTAATCCCTACTAAATACTTACAATATAACACTCCCATTAGTTGAAAGTAGGCTGGCCAATCCCGGGCCATTTTTTCCATCCCGGATATCGGGATTGAAAAAATGAGAGGGTGGGAAACCTCATTCAGACTTGGCGGTGCGTGATGGCAACAGCAGGGGGAGCCGGGAGGAGGCGGCGGGTGATGGCTGGCTTTAAATCGGGCTCAACGGTGGCTCACGGGCTATTGATTGCGCAGGGTGACCTCAGAGTCAGAGGTCACGCTGCGCAGGGGGAGCTCGGAGGAGGGAGCTGGGCAGTGTTGAGCGTCCTGAGGATGCTCAACGCTGCCTGGCATTAAAGGGCCGCCTCATCCCGCAATCCCCGGGATTGAATCCTGGCCAATTTTTGGCCTAAATCCCGGGATCCCGCTGATCCCGGTCCCAGGATTGGCCACCCTAGTTGAAAGGCTTTGAATTAATAGGGCATTATTTTATGGATGCCAGGTTGGGGTGAGACCGTCCTGCATCCCCCGCCTTAATTATTTTTCTATAGTGCAGGAGGTTTTGTCTGGGGATCACACCGGTTAAGAATCTCTCTGTAGGCACACATCTCTCTAGATGCCAGCTTTGGGGAGTTAGAGAGACCTATAGTCCTTCCCACTTCCCTGGCAATATATAAGGGAAAAAAACCCTTAAAATGATGTCAATACCTGAGTGCAGGTCTGGAAATGACTACACAGAAGCTTCATATTCCCTACATGTGATAAGTGCTGTTGGGAAGAAGGTAAGTTATCAGAGGGCACTTTGCTGTAGATGACAAGTGGGACTCATCATCCCTAGTTTTAAGGTATATGGGGATAATGAGCCCCGCTAGGAATGGCTGGGTACCATATGAGGACCTACGGGAAACTTCCTTGATTTGGACATGTTATTCTCTTCTCAGTAGACCTCACTTATTTCTGTCCCTTCACTTGGATGCTAAGTGTATTCCCTAGACCAGTCTCCCTGGTCCTCAAGAGCTACCAACAGCTCACATTTTCCAGCTCACCCAGCAGGCGCACAGGTATATTCATTACTCACTGACACAGATGAAACTAATTACTTTACTTATGATTCTGTGAGGATACCTGGAAAACCTTAACTGTTGGTAGCTCTCAAGGACCAGGGTTGGCTACCCCAGCCCTAGACCAAGACTTGCTGCCATTCCTGGTGACATTCCAGAAACAAACATGACAACGTAATTTCACAAAGTGCACAATACTCGTACAATCTCTCATAGGGCTGACTATGATATTGCGGCAGTCACTATCCCAACGATCAGGATGCATCCCAATGGTTAAATTTCACACAGATTCTGGTATTTTAACTCTTTACCTATGTCTAACCCTACACCTAACCCACCTGTCCTGCAGGCTAACCCTAACTGTCCCCTCCTGTAACCTAACACCCCTTCCCCCACCTATCACCCCCTCTCACATGCAGTCTATACCCCTCACAAACAATACATATCACACAAATGTATCCATGAGCCCATGTGATATCCTCTGGCAAAGGAGGAGCATTGGCACGCCAGTGACCTACAGTACTGAACTGAACCTGGTGTATGAATCTCCTGCCTACCAGAAGAATTTGGCAGTAAAATGAATCACAGTGAAAAAAATACAGTGACACAGCAGAAAGGATCTTACTCACCATATCTAGGTATCCATGTGTGGTTTATAAAGTTATAATTTATAGTATTTAAACCTCAATAAAAAGGTATATGTATGTGTACACAAAGATACATATATAAAAGTAGAAATGGGCCTTACATTATCTTGTTTCACCACGTATGACGCAACTTACGCTAATATTTTGGGTTGCGCTTATGATGTGCCACCCTGCAGGTTAGGGTTATTCTTCAGAAAGTTCAGTACAGTATTGGTGTGAAACAGTAAGGCAGAGTCTTTCCTTTAATACTAATGTATACAGTAAGCCAGAGTTTTGACTGTTTAAAGTATATAGAACATACAAAGAATATATTAGAAATATCTTTTTTGTACAGTATTTTTCTAATAATTTTTTATTGTCAACACTCTAGAGTAAAAAGTCTATGGCAGGTGGGACAGTGCCTCCCCTACCTATCTTTTTTGCACATCTCCGATCAACACTTTCCAGCAGTATATTCTGCTGCGCCTGTGTATAATGTCCACATGAACCCTTTGGGACATATATTGCATGTAAATCTGGCACTGGTACTAGCCAATGCCTCCTGAGCCATTTATCTCACCACACTGCCCTAGTGTGGTGGCATTAGCCAACCACATCCTTTAGAGAAGTGGTCAATGTTGGACTAAATGGATTAAGAGTGTATCTTTGTGCATTACAAGGGCAAGTTTCTCCATTGCTGATCATGACAGCGGCATCCTTGCACCAGACGTATCTATACACTAGAATGAAATGCATCAAGTACCATAAGCTACGTGTAACATAAGGATCCAAATGAATTTTTGTATGTACACAAGAGTAACAACTTTACACTTAACTCTGAAATCAAGTCCTGTTTCATGGGATGGAATACGGGTTGAGTATCCCTTATCCAAAATTCACAATCCCACATTTGTATTCCATCCCATGAAACTGGACTTGATTTCAGAGTAAGTGTAAAGTTGTTACTCTTGTATAGAACCTGTAGTAACATCTATAGATAGCACCTATCCTTGTGTATCCATGCCTATTTCCCTATAGATTGTAAGCTTGCGAGCAGGGCTTCCTAACTCTATGACTGTTTGTTATTACCCAGTTTTGTTATATCATTGTTATTTCCAATTGTAAAGAGCAACGGAATTTGCTTCGCTATATAAGAAACTGTTAATAAATAAATAATAAAATAACACCCAACAAGCAGGGCCATATATTTATATGGGCTTAATGGGCAGCTGCTCAAGCGCCCCAGAAATATAAGGGCCATAGGATGATAACTGAGGGTCCCCTTTTTCCAGGGGTACCATATTTTTGAAAATCGGCCTTGGGGAACCGGAAATATCTGACTGCAAACAGTGGTCCCCACCCAAGCCCATTGATTGCTCTTCCCAGCCAGATATCTTGGGTTCATTCTGACTTAGAGCTTTTCTGAGGGTATTATCCAAAATCTGTGGCTTTCCTCTTTTGGTAGACACTGGCAGTCTGTCTCTACTATGCCCAAAACCAGAGATATCAGCCGTCCAGCAGCTAGTCCCTGCTCCAGCTTCACACGCCTGGTGTGCAGTTTTATATTTTCATTGGTGGATTGCTCTGGCTCCTGAACTCTGATCCCAAGTCCCCAGGACCTCCTGGTAGGGCTCTCTAGATTTTTATCCCATTGAAAGCTAAGAAATTTATTTCCAGTAACTGGAGATATCTGAAGTCAAGCAAGCTGCCCTCCAACTGGAAAATTATGAATATTAAGCCCACTCCACTATCCACCCCTCCCCTGCATATTAAACATCCCCTACCACCACCGTGGAAGTAATTTACCGGGGCCCCTTCATTCAGCCCAATGCCCCCTTCTACAGTTTAGTGTTCTCCTCCCACCCCATCTGCCTCCATCTGTGCAGTAAAGGAGCAATTAGCAGAAATTACTGCTCCAGGTCCTACATGCTGAGCGGAACATAGAACACCCTCTACCGCACACAGGACATCAAAGCTGCCGCTGATAGCAGGGTAGTTTATGGCATAGATGGCATATAAGAACCACTAGGCCTATCTAGTTTGCCCATGTACACAATAGGGTTCTTTATATTTATGGGATCCAATTAACCTACCAATATATTTTTGGATTGTGGAAGGAAACACCGGGAGGAATCTCATACCAGAACAGAGAGAATATAAAAACTCCACACAGTTTGGGCTGTGCTGGGATTTAAACTCATGACCTCAGTAAGGCATTAATGCTAACCATTAAACCATCCGCACTGCCCTAATGCCATCTGAGTTTCACAATCCAGCAACCTCCATAGAAACCTAAGGGGGTGCTTTTGTGGTCAGAAATGGAGTGGTCACGGGCAGCAGATATCAAAGATGTCTGCTGTGTTTCTTAGTTCTTAGATCCTGGTGATACTGTTTTATGGTGATTTCTCATAAAATTACTTTTGCCTCTAAGGGGGGTATTCAATTAGTGTTGGATACTCTCCGACGGAGAGGATTCGACACTTCAGTATTCAATTTGTGGACATTTCCAACAGGTCTAGCCCGTTTCCAATAATGCCGTGACGTATTGTCGAAAATGGGCCAAAAACCAGAATCAGAAATGAATGCAAATCTGACAGAATTCGTGGATCCGTGGTTAATCCGCCATTCCACGTGTATTCCGACAAGTTGGAAAAACAGCAAATAACTTGAATAGGTTGAATCCAGATTCGACCTAAAAAAGTCGGAAAAAGCCGTTTTTCCAACTTGTCGGATTTATTGAATGTCTTATAAATTAATACATATTGAAAATGCAAAAATGTATACTTTTATCAAACTTAGATTAATAGCATAGGGGGGTTTATAATCCTTCAAGGTCCACTAAGACATTATCACGTGCAATGGGCCTAGACGCACCTGCTTAACAGGAACGTGACCCTAGAATTTATTTTAAAATGTTGCTAACGACTGTATGTTATTTGGAAAATGTATATAAAGATGTTAGTTTGCAATCTGCATGTGCCTCATAAAATGATATTTTAATTGAGGGAATTGCTATGACCTCTGTGTAAAATTTTATCTCTACTGCAATAAAATCTAAAATAAAAC
The DNA here is from genome assembly GCF_028390025.1 of Pseudophryne corroboree. NCBI lineage: Eukaryota > Metazoa > Chordata > Amphibia > Anura > Myobatrachidae > Pseudophryne > Pseudophryne corroboree. The sequence goes on from NC_086451.1 coordinate 428,332,815, forward strand.
ACCTGCCTGCTGAACGGTATAATTATTTGGTTATAATGCAGACACTCATATATTTGGGAATGTTTCGGGTACAGATATGATGGCAGTGCGTCATTGTTCTGTGGGGACTATAAAAAGGTAGAGTGTCCTGGACAAGCGCTATCAGTCCTTTTGGAATTATCTACAGATTAGTATCTGTCTCTGAAGTGACTTGGGAGTTACAATATCATGGCAGCTGCAGGCTCTCTGGGAAAATCTGGACTGTTGGTGCTGGTTCTAGGTGCAATCCTGTGTCTGCAGGGGGCAGGTAAGAGATGCGGTGTGGTTGGAGAAGACAGGGATTCCCAACCACAGTTCTCAAGGCATACTAACAGTTCTAGTTTTAAGGATAGCCATACTTTAGCACAGGTGAATTAATTAGCACCTCACTTATTTTGATGTAACTATCTGTGTTCAAGTATGAACATCATTAAATCCTGGACTGTTAGTACGCCTTGAGGACCGTGGTTGGGAAACACTGGTGTAAGGGTTAGTTTGGCTTACTGCTACAGGATCCACATACATTGACATTACTGTGTTGGGTGTGGATTATTGCATCAATAGTTTCTAGGTCTACAATGTTTGAGTCGACCACTATAGGTCTACAGGTACTAGGTCGATTGGATTGGTTTGGAAAGTCGACAGGGGTTCTAGGTCGACATGGTCTAGGTCGACAGTTCAAAAGGTCGACATTAGTTTTTCATTTTTTTTTTGGGTGTCATTTTCTTTGTACAGTGACCGGGAAGTCCAATTAGTGCACCTTGTCCCCTAATTGGACTTTGCTCGCCATGCTTTGGGCAAGGTGCCCGGCACAGATTACCGTTCCAATCGTAGTCTATGTGGATCGTTAAATATGAAACAGTAAAAAAAAAGAAAACATTTTTTAAAAAGTCATGTCGACTTTTGACCTGTCGACCTAGAACATGTCGACCTAAAAACCATGTCGACCTAGTGACTGTCAACCAATAGTGGTCAACCTAAACATTGTCGACCTAGACAGTACCGATCTTCAGACCGGATCCCAACTGTGTTATCTTCTAGACCACCAAAGACAGTGGAAGATGGCTTGGGAGTACAGCTTCCAAACTAAACAGATTTATATTGTATATATACTAATACAGATTTACCTGCTTCAAACTTAATAGTTGACTAATATTATCTTCAGTGTTGTGGTGTTATGCCTCTATTTCATTTAAGGACAGTAATCAGCACATAGGGACAGATGTATCAAGCCTGGAGAAGTGATAACGCACCAGCCAATCAGCTCCAATATGTAAATTAAATTGACCGGATCTGATTGGCTGATGCGTTATCACCTTCCACTTATCACTGCTTTATCACTTCTCCAGGCTTAATACATCTGCCCCAGTATAACATTTGCACCTCACGGCACTAAGCTGCAACTATCTGATGTGTGGCGGAAGGTGGGTGTAAAAATGTCAGGATTGTTCAGAATGTTATTTTATATTTGGTAGCAAATGTGCCCATTTCACTAGAATTTGTCCTTAAGCATTCCCAGTCCTATCTCAAAAGGATAATGGGGGCAATGTATCAAAACTTGGAGAGAGATAAAGTGAAAAGAGATAAAGTACTAACCAGGGGTGTAGTAAATGAGAAGCGGGCTTGTGTGCAGCCTCCATCCAGGCCCCCTCCTCTCTAGCCGGTATCGCACTGGATTCTGAACACTAGGGTCACTAGTAGACCCTAGGGTGTGCAGTGTGGCCCCCCCCCCCCCCCCCCCCCCCCGGGTGCACAGCACACCCAGCATCCATTAGAAATAAGCCACTGGTACTAACCAATCAGCTCCTTACTGTCAATTCTAATCACAGCTTGTTAGGAGCTGATTGGTTGATACTTTATCTCTCTATACTTTATCTATCTTCAAGGTTTGATATATCTACCCCGAAATATTGTAATGAATTCGCTGTTGTCATCCCAGCTGGACTAAATGTAAAATTGTAAATTTCCAAATACAAGTACAGTGCTGGATGGGTGTGGTTCAATAGATCTACATTGAAAAGGTCAATAGGTCAATCCCAAATGGTCAACATGTTTGACAGAGTCCAAAGGTCAACAGGAAAAAGTTAGACAATTGAATAGGTTGACTGGTCAAAAGGTCAAGATGGTCAAAACGTTGACATTGAAGTGGTCGACACAAAAGAGGTCACCACAATTCGGCGTAGGTTACTATTCCCAACTGTAAACCACGTGGATGGAAAAGGATGAAAAAGTTTAATAATAAAAATACCCCCCAAAAAATTGTGTCGACGATATATGTATCCTTTTGAACCTGACGACATTTTGTGCGGTCTACCTTTTACATGTCGACATTTTGACCATGTTGACCCTAGTGGTAGAGCGCTGGCTCTGCATCTAACTTGGCAGAAAACATCAGCTGAAAATGTGTCAGCTCTAAACCTAAACCAGAAAGCTGAATGGTGACTATTATTGAAGCGCTGAAGACGCGGGGTTCAGTCCTATTAATAGAGAAAGTGCAGCTGTATGCTGCCATTACAGTACCCCCAGACTCGCCGATTTTTGTTGGCAGCACTGCAAGGGCTGGGGTGAGATCGGGCTGCAAGGGGAGAAGAATTTGCAGTACCACTGCTGGAATTTACATGCTACTGTTCGCCCCCTTTGCGGGTGATTGGATTGACCCCACAATCTCTTAGAGCAGTGTCACTTCCTGTAGATGAATATTATAGAAGCGTCCTTCCAAAGAAAGTTCTGAGCCTTTTTTCAGGAACGATTTTTACACATCAATTTGCTTTACATGTTGAGACTTTTCTAGTTATTTTGATTTGTTTCTCTACTGGAAAAATGTAAATATTGTATTCTTCCACTTTTATAAGCCAGATGGGACAGACAGTTTACATTTGGTTTATTGGAGGCGGAGCAATATGTTTTGCAAGAATTTCTACGCTTGCCCTAGTTACACAGAAAACATCACCTTAAAGAGAGATCATTAGGCTCGCACAATAATTGGTGCATCATCCTATAAATTCCAGATGCAAATTTAATGTGAAAGGAAGTGCAAGTGGGGACCTGTTCCAAAGAAAACAAGGATACCTATTTTTGTCAGAGGCAAAATAACTCACGTGGTTCTGTATAGGTTAAGATTACATTTACTGTTTAATAAAAACTGAAGGCTTCCCTATAACATTTGCGGGTGTGGTATTGAAAGTCGACAGTAACTAGGTCGACAATGTCTAGGTCGACCACTATTGGTCGACAGTAACTAGGTCGACAGGGTCAAACGGTCGACAGTGTCAAAAAGTCGACATGTTCTAGGTCGACAGGTCAAAAGGTTGACATGAGTTTTTAATGTTATTTTGGTGTCGTTTTCTTCGTAGAGTGACTGGGAACCCCAATTAGTGCACCGTATCCCCTCGCCATGCTTCGGGCATGGTGCCTTCGCTCCGCTACCGCTTTGCTCGGCACACTTTACCATTCCAATCGTAGTCCACGTGGATCGTTAAGTATGAAAAGGTTCAAAAAAAAGAAAAAAATTGTCAAAAACTCATGTCGACCTTTTGACCTGTCGACCTAGAACATGTCGACTTTTTGACCCTGTCGACCTTTTGACCCTGTCGACCTTGTTACTGTCGACCAATAGTGGTCGACCTGGACATTGTCGACCTAGTTACTGTCGACTTTCAATCCGGATCCCAACATTTGCCTAGTCCAAAAAAGCTTTCAGGAACCCAATCACGTTACATTTTTGTGATCTACTGACAGCAGCAATTAGAAAATTAGGGGTCTATTTACTAAGCCCTGGATGGAGATAAAGTGGCCGGAGATAATGTACCAGCCAATCAGCTCCTAACTGTCATTTTTCAAACCCAGCCTGTGACATGGCAGTTAGACAATGATTGGCTGGTACTTTATTTCCCTCCACTTTATCTTCATCCAAGGATTAGTAAATAGGCCCCTATTTGTCATATTTTTATTGCATTAGCATCGTTTTTCCCAGTTTCGCAATCCTTGCAATGGCGTGACATAAAATACGGTCATGGTTTACACAGGGTGTTATTGAGCTGTATGTATAATGTAACATGGGGGGGTCTATTCAAGAAGCAGTGAAAAGTGTGGAGAAGTGAGACAGTGGAGAAGTTGCCCATGGCAGCCAATCAGCTGCTCCATACAACTGTATATTATTCAAATTCCAAATGTTACTTCAATGCTGATTGGTTGCCATGGACAACTTCTCCACTCACTTCTCCACACTTTTCACTGCTTCATGAATAGACTTGGTGTTTAAGCTGGAATTCATGGTGATCTGAACGGGGCTGCCATCAGAAACTGAGAGGGCACGGGACGGACAAAATAGACAGCTACACCGCTCCATCCCTATGTGATGTCATACATTGTGATGATACATGTAGGTGGAGCATTGTGGACCTACTGTTGCGGTTTACAGAGAGCTGATATGCAGGGAACGCTTGTTTTTAGAAGTCCTCCCTGTGCATCAGCGTTGTTTCACAGCCTGGTGCAGCTCTCCTGGTATTGGCAGTAAAAGCCTGGGGTGGGCCCACCTCTCTGTAAGGGCCCGGGACACCAGTCTCCACAGTCTCCCCCTGGTGGCTGCCCTGGGTCTGAATCCCCATCTGGTTCCCAGGCAGTGCACAAACAGCTGTGTGCTGGAAAACCTTTGGCGTAAGGTTGTGTTGTTTTGTGTTTGCACTTTGCAAAATATTTTACTGACAAACTGCATCGTTTGTGAAAAAAGTAAATTTGCACTGTTTTCCAGTGTCATATTTACTAAGGTGTGAGATTTTAGAAGTGGAGATGGTGCCCATAGCAACCAGCTAGAATGATGTAAAGGTGGAATCTGATTGGTTGCTATGGGTAACATCTCCACTTCTAAAAAAACTCAAACCTTAGTAAATATATCCCAATGTCATCAGCAAGCTGGCTATATAAACGTTTCTCATAATCTTTTATTTTACATCTATGTCCCATTTTCATATTTATCTTTTCTTTAATACATCTGTATATTTGTCCTTTCTTATAGATGCAAGGAACTGCACCCATCATGGTATGTATCACCACCACCACCACCACAGAATATCTCCTTGATGTGACAGCTGAATGAAGGATACATAGTACAGAAACAAGTTTGTCAGGTTTAGAATTACTAAGAAGCAAGTTGAGGCATTTCCCATAGCAACCAGTTTCTAGATTGTACTAGATAAATTATAAACAGAATCTTATTGGTTGCCCAAGGCAATAGCACAATGTTTGTTTTTAGACGTTTTAGTAAATCTTCCCTCAACATTAACATGAGAGGGCTGGGGAGTGGGTACTAATTGGGCTAATGGAGGGGCCCAGGTCCGCTTCCCCCTTCTCCCAAGTAACTACAGTACACTTAAGGCCGGTGCCACATTACCTGTGATATTTTCGGGAAGATGGCGCCTGCACATTGAAAAGCAAAGACTCTGGCACTGTGCCAGATTCTCTGCTCTGTAGTGCACATGTGCCATCTTTCAAAATATCACTAGGAAGATGGCGGTGACCAAGAAGGAGGGACCCGCTTCCCTCAAACAAGGTAGGAAGTGGGTGTTCCCTCCAATGCCCCACCCTGCACCCTGCATTAGAATGGCACCCCTGTGGAACGCGCGTGGGGCCCACGCTTATTAATTTTTTACATACAATTTTTTTTTAGGGGGTGTAAACATGCCCCCTTCTCAGGACATGCCGCACCGTTCATTACCAGGGCCCGACATGGCTCTCTCAGGTACTAGGAAACCTGTAGTAGAATTGAGAAAGGCAGCTGCTGTGCTGGTCCTTCTCATACCATGACTGAGTGAGGGTGTACAGTATGTATACTGTGTATGTATGTATGTATGTATGTATGTATGTATGTATGTATGTACTATTGTATATATGTGTAAGTATCTATCTATCTATACATATATATTTGCATTTACTAAATCCTAACTGTGTGATGTTTTTATACATTATCTGTGTGTGCAGAATCTGTGACTCACATCTCTTTATTAAGTTTAAACAGTAGAGAAGATTGCACATGAACAGGGACGGAATAAGGTTGGTGGGTGCCCGGGGCAACGGAGGTTGGGGGGGACCCCACCAGTAAAGTTGCTGGCAGAGCCCCGTCCCTGACACAAACACACACACTCACACACACTTACTTACTTACAGCACCCAGTGTCCAGTCTACAGTGGAGGAGCTCTTAATGAAACTACAGCTCCCAGCATCCCTTGCTTCCGACAGTAAGGACTGCTGGGACCTATAGTTTTATTTAGAGATGCTCCACCATGTAGTGCTGCCAGAAACCACCGCTACCCCAGAACACTGGCGCTAACCTCCTGTTCTGGTGGCGCTATCCCTGAAGCAGGAGGAGATAGCACCGTCAGAGCACTTACTGTCTTGTGGGATTGTGAAGCGATCCCGCAAGACTGTGCATGGAGGAGCTCCTCGGTGGCCAATGTTAATTAACAGCTCAGCTGCTGGAGGGAGACTCCTCTGAAGCAGGGTGTGGGGGCCCCTGATGTGTGGGGGACCCAGGACGGCCACCCCTGTCGCCGCTAGGTTAATCCGGCTCTGCACATGAACACTGTGTACTCTATAACACAGGGACGTGCGGTGAGATAAATAGCTCAGGAGGCACTGGCTAGCAACAGAGACAGATTTACATGCAATACATGAGCAAAAGCGTAAATCCTGACAGGAAAGGCTCTGCCTCACCTGCCTCACCCCACCAGAGGCAGAATTCTGGGAGGCAACAGAGTCATCTGCCGCTGGGCTCCTGCTCTGAAGGGGGGCACCTCTCCTCCCATTCTGTGACACCAGTGAATTACAGTAAGTTAATTGATAGCTGCAGCTATCTTTTCAGTGGCTGACTTCCTCACTGGTCCCTGCACCTTACACATCACACCCTCTTTATTATACACATTTTACAAGTGTCACACCCAGGATTAGAAACCACAACCTATTACACTGGAAGCAGACACTTTACTGATGAAGCTGTTTGCGTCTGTATAGGAAATATGAGAATTTTAACTATATGAAGTTACTTCTCTGACAATTACACTTAACTTCATATAGTTAGCATTCTCATGCTTCCTCTACAGGAGCAAATAGCTCCATCAGTAAAGTGTCTGCTGTTACACACACACACACACACACACACACACACACACACACACACACACACACACACACACACACACACACACACTTATCTTGATATAGGAAATAGGGGGGCACCAATATTTATCTTGCCTCCGGGCAACTGGGACGAACTTACGCCAATGCACCCCACCGAACGTCACTGCTATAACAGTATCTCTGCATAGTCTCCCCTAGCAATGACTCTGGCCTTTCCATGTTCTAAATGCATGCAGTGTGGAGTCACTCAGGTGTCATGCATGCAGCATATTTACATGTCTATAAACTAGCGATGAGCGAGTTTGGATTTACTCGGTTCTTAAGGCCAGAATTATCGCAAATTCTTTTTTTCTGGATTTTTCTTATTGGCTAACCAAAACATGTGACGTCCGTGAGCCAATAAGGCGATTCAGGTAAATCCGAGTAAAACCGCTCATCTCCACTGTAAACTAGCAGAGATGTCACTGTCTGGACCATTTGTGGCATCTTCTGAAACAATGGGAAGCCCTAATTTGTGTGTGAAACAAACAGAAGACAGGTCATCTGACCACTAATGACACATTGATAACATTTCCCCACGTCTCACTTGCGCAGGTACACCCGGATGGGCGATTGCTGTCCTGGTGATGCTGAGCTTACTTCTAGCCGGTCTCTTGCTCAGTTGCTGCATCGTGGTGAGTTCATAGCCAATACAAAAAAACTTGACTGCAAGTAAGTAACCTTACTGGCAAGGCGCCTTGGGAGGTTTTAATTGATCAACCAATGGAAAAGCAACATATTGCCTAAGGTTGTTATATTATAACATATACACACACTTTTGCTGCAGCACATCAGGTTGCTTATAGAGGTGGGATCAGCCACTTTGCATCATTAAGCCCCACCCCCTTGTGATGTGATGTCACAATTTGTGGATCTGTAGGAGGAGGTGGGGCCAAGATGGTGATTCTTGGAAACTGCGTCAAATTGGCTTCTGTCCCCTCTCTACAGACCCATTAACCATAGCGTGTTGTTGTGAGGGGGCAGTACTGTGAAAGAGAAAATTGTTCTGTCAGGATGGGGAGGGGTTTTGGGTATTCAGAACCCCCCAAACCCCCATCACCTGTATGTGCCAGTGAAAGATCATAATTTAAATTAAAAGATTAATTTAAATTCAGAGGATACAGTAATCAAAGAATTTGCTTATTTTTGCTTCCTGGTGGTACGCATGAAAGCGCCCATTCGAATGAGCCACTGCATACAATTTACTCTGCTGCATATATACTATATGTATGAATAGGTTTTAAATCTGTAGATGAAATCCTGATGGTGCAGCGTGCTCTATTTATCCAGTCCTCAAGTTTCTGCAGAGTTGTTCCGAGGATTCGGGAAAAGTTTCGATCAACATTGATCCATTATAGAAATGAATCCATGGGTGGAGGATTAAGGATAGAGATGTTGGCAATACATTGAGGCTCCTCCTGTTACTCACTAAAAACCACACATCAGGGGAGATTTATCAAAGCTTGGAGAGAGATGAAGTATTAACCAATCAGCTCCTGTCATTTTACAGGCTGTTTGACAAACGACAGATAGAAGCTGATTGATTGATTTCTCTTTGATCTCTCTCCAAGCTTTGATACATTTACCCCCATGGTCACTACTCACTATTAAAACATTTATTATTACTGCAATCAATTGATTTCCATTTTATTTCAATATTCTACATATTCTTTTCAGATAATAGAAATCATTTTTTGCATTTCAGATTGTCGTGTGTTTTTTTTTATTATCATGATGTTATGATTATGTAGTGTTTTAGTCGAATGTTTTTGTTTTTCTTTCATTTGCCCGTTCTCTCTGTTCCTTTATAGCCCTTATGCTGCGGAATGTGCAAGAGCCGAGATGACAGCTGCCAGGGCGGGATCTCCTTTGGAAAGTAATAGAAAGACAGCCGCCGCATATAATAAACTTGTGCCTCCTAGTGGGTTCTTTTTGTTCTAGGCATTATAATAAGCTTGTGTTCCTCTAATAGAGAGCTGATATATGAATATTATACGTAATCACTACTTATGAATTTGTCACAAACCATGCATGTGTCCCCAGTCCAAACATCTAGAAACCTCTATGCATTTAAAAAGAAATAAATATGTTTACTAAATAAATATTACTGCTGGCAAGTTTATTTCTCTCTTCCACTTTTCCCATGATTTCTCTCTTTCATTTCTCTTTCTATAACATACTGTATAGTGGAGATGATGGTGTTTTGCTTAATGTATAGTTTAAGACGTCCATGGGAGAGATTTATCAAAAGTTGGAGAGATATAAAGTGGAGAGGAATAAAGTACCAACTTATCAGCTTCTAACTGTAATTTACAGACTGCATTTTAAAAATACTGTAACAGTTATACAGTAAGTAAATATGGTTGAAGGCTGCGCTCACATTGGGGGATGGTGGCTGAGTGTGCAGCTGACCTGGAGGTGTCCCACCTCCTGTTACAATTGCGTATTTCGTGGTGGTCAGCGCGCTCTAAAGGGTGTGCGAGGGATTGGATTGATTGGAGAGGTGGATGGTGGTGTGTGAAGTGATGTGTTCTCTGTGTATCTATTTGTAGGGGATGTGGTAATGATCTCTCGATGTAAATGAAATATAGGATTTTATTTGGATGTAATAGGATTAATATTCCATAGTCAATAATGAATGTCCCAGGTTGGTTCACCACTTATCAGGTGTGTCTTGCAGACTACCCTTTCTCTGAGTATACCCTCCTATTGGTATACTGATGGAGCTACAGCTCAGGTAAATGTTAGGTATGCCCTAGGGGCCACCTTTACCATAGGTGTGGATGGTCCTATGTATCCTCTGATGCTGTGTCTATTGTTAGGTTTGTGGTTAAGTTTATGGTGTGACTAGTGCGGCGTCCCGCCTGTCAGACCCTTCCGTGTGTGGCAACGAGTGGCGTGGTCATATACTGTGTAATGAAACTTACCGCCGGGGGCAGGTGCTACCTGCCGCCGGTGACCAGTTCTTAGCCGTCCTCAAGCCTGTGTTCCTCGATGTATCCTCTCTGGGTGTCCTCCGTGTCTCAGAAGCCGCGCACCTTGTCTGTAAATGCCGGTCTCCTAAACTCCCGTCCCGTCCTCTGACTTCCTGGTTCGCGCGTCACGTGCCGGGTCACGTGAGCGCGATGTGTGCGGAAGCGTCTCCTTCTCCAGCCGGAGAGAGGAGAATGTATGTGGCAATGTCGGTAGTAAAGTCTGTGGGTCCCAACGCGTTTCAGCACTGATGCCTTTTTCTAGGGTTACCCATATGGTGTTCAGTGGCTTATTTATGCTGTGATCGCTTTCCTGATTGGTCCTTCCTCGGTGTCCCAATCTCTATTCTGATTGGGAGGCGGACATGTCAATCATCCAGATTAGGTGTCAGTGATTGGATGTGTGACTGTTTTGATTGTGTACATGAATTGGGTGTTAATCGGATATCCTTTACATAGGAAACCTTGTATTTATGTTGATGTGTGTTAACCTGCATGGTGGAAGAAGGTTGTGTACCAAAAAATGTACTGTTGGAGGGGAGATACTGAATGTTTTTTGTTGTGATATAAAGAAATTGTCACCGTTAGTGATACTGTGAATATTTTCTATATTGTGATAGAAGGAATTGTCACAGTTAATGGTACTGTGAACATGAATGGATATTTGTTAATATAATGCATGTGTGTTGTTATTGTGTGGTCGTAATTGTCACAGTTAATGGTACTGTGAACATGGTTGGATATTTGTTAATATATTGCATGTGTGTTGTTATTGTGTGGCCGTATATGTCCTTTACTGATGATTGCGGACCAGGGTGATATGGTGGTATGTGTCGATGACTGGCCCATATTGGGGAGGGAAGTGGTGCAGAAGGTCTCAAATGGGGGGATGTGGGATCAGCTTGTACTAAATGGCTGTTGCTGATTCTAGTAAATTGTTCTGGTGCGTGTATTGTATGCTGCACCAAAAGTGTCAGCAGTACCTAGCTAGATTTTGTTAATATGAACATTGAGGATGAGCGAGTGTGGGGGGGGGGGATGAAAGGGCAGGTGGGGATAGGATTGCAGGTACATTATTTTTGCTGTAGCTGTGATTTACATGGCAGTGGTCGTGTTGTACTCTATATTAAGGCCTCGTGGTGCGAGTGTCTTTAGATTGAAGATCCACCAACCAGACCACAACAGACAAAATTACACGGCACAGGGAAGAGGCAGGGATTCCATTATTGTGGATCATGTCTAGGTTGTAGAACATCCAACTCAAGATCAACTAAAGGAACCACTGAGTTCACATCGAACACCACAGGTCAGAAATACACCATTAGGGAAGAAATCTCCTGCCACACAAAAGGGGTTATATATCTGATCACATGCCCGTGCGGACTACAATATGTCGGGCGTACCATTAGAACACTTAAGATCAGGATCTCTGAACACATCCACAACATAAAGAAAGGCTATGAACAACACAGCGTCTCACAACATTTCAAGGAGACACACATGCAGGACCCATCCAAAATACAATTCATAGCAATACAACAGGTTACTAACAACTGGCGAGGGGGGGATTATGTGAAAAAAATCAATAGAGAAGAACTCAGGTGGATCTTCAATCTAAAGACACTCGCACCACGAGGCCTTAATATAGAGTACAACACGACCACTGCCATGTAAATCACAGCTACAGCAAAAATAATGTACCTGCAATCCTATCCCCACCTGCCCTTTCATCCCCCCCCCCACACTCGCTCATCCTCAATGTTCATATTAACAAAATCTAGCTAGGTACTGCTGACACTTTTGGTGCAGCATACAATACACGCACCAGAACAATTTACTAGAATCAGCAACAGCCATTTAGTACAAGCTGATCCCACATCCCCCCATTTGAGACCTTCTGCACCACTTCCCTCCCCAATATGGGCCAGTCATCGACACATACCACCATATCACCCTGGTCCGCAATCATCAGTAAAGGACATATACGGCCACACAATAACAACACACATGCAATATATTAACAAATATCCAACCATGTTCACAGTACCATTAACTGTGACAATTACGACCACACAATAACAACACACATGCATTATATTAACAAATATCCATTCATGTTCACAGTACCATTAACTGTGACAATTCCTTCTATCACAATATAGAAAATATTCACAGTATCACTAACGGTGACAATTTCTTTATATCACAACAAAAAACATTCAGTATCTCCCCTCCAACAGTACATTTTTTGGTACACAACCTTCTTCCACCATGCAGGTTAACACACATCAACATAAATACAAGGTTTCCTATGTAAAGGATATCCGATTAACACCCAATTCATGTACACAATCAAAACAGTCACACATCCAATCACTGACACCTAATCTGGATGATTGACATGTCCGCCTCCCAATCAGAATAGAGATTGGGACACCGAGGAAGGACCAATCAGGAAAGCGATCACAGCATAAATAAGCCACTGAACACCATATGGGTAACCCTAGAAAAAGGCATCAGTGCTGAAACGCGTTGGGACCCACAGACTTTACTACCGACATTGCCACATACATTCTCCTCTCTCCGGCTGGAGAAGGAGACGCTTCCGCACACATCGCGCTCACGTGACCCGGCACGTGACGCGCGAACCAGGAAGTCAGAGGACGGGACGGGAGTTTAGGAGACCGGCATTTACAGACAAGGTGCGCGGCTTCTGAGACACGGAGGACACCCAGAGAGGATACATCGAGGAACACAGGCTTGAGGACGGCTAAGAACTGGTCACCGGCGGCAGGTAGCACCTGCCCCCGGCGGTAAGTTTCATTACACAGTATATGACCACGCCACTCGTTGCCACACACGGAAGGGTCTGACAGGCGGGACGCCGCACTAGTCACACCATAAACTTAACCACAAACCTAACAATAGACACAGCATCAGAGGATACATAGGACCATCCACACCTATGGTAAAGGTGGCCCCTAGGGCATACCTAACATTTACCTGAGCTGTAGCTCCATCAGTATACCAATAGGAGGGTATACTCAGAGAAAGGGTAGTCTGCAAGACACACCTGATAAGTGGTGAACCAACCTGGGACATTCATTATTGACTATGGAATATTAATCCTATTACATCCAAATAAAATCCTATATTTCATTTACATCGAGAGATCATTACCACATCCCCTACAAATAGATACACAGAGAACACATCACTTCACACACCACCATCCACCTCTCCAATCAATCCAATCCCTCGCACACCAGTTATACAGTAAGAACTTTTTGGTTGGTACTTTTTCTCTCTTCACATTGTCTTTTTCCAAGCCTTGATAAATCTCCTGTGTGTGCTATGATTGATGCATTATGGTACTGTATATGTGATGTTAATGGAGAAGCCAGTTGAGAACGAGATGTATATTATTAGACAGAGGCCCTCATTCCGAGTCGTTCGCTCGGTAATTTTCTTCGCATCGCAGCGTTTTTCTGCTTAGTACGCATGCGCAATGTTCGCACTGCGACTGCGCTAAGTAATTTTGCTATGAAGATAGTATTTTTACTCACGGCTTTTTCTTCGCTCCGGCGATCGTAGTGTGATTGACAGGAAATGGGTGTTACTGGGCGGAAACAGGGCGTTTTATAGGCGTGTGGATAAAAACGCTACAGTTTCCGGAAAAAACGCGGGAGTGGCTGGAGAAACGGGGGAGTGTCTGGGCGAACGCTGGGAGTGTTTGTGACGTCAAACCAGGAACGACAAGCACTGAACTGATCGCAGATGCCGAGTAAGTCTGAAGCTACTCTGAAACTGCTAAGTAGTTTGTAATTGCAATATTGCGAATACATCGTTCGCAATTTTAAGAAGCTAAGATTCACTCCCAGTAGGCGGCGGCTTAGCGTGTGTAACTCTGCTAAAATCGCCTTGCGAGCAAACAACTCGGAATGAGGGCCAGAGATCATTAAATCAAACATACATTTGTGATAACAAATGGTTCCCCCTTTTTAAAAATGTTAACCCACGTTGGTGTTGGGCCCAGACAGGGCAGTAACTAGGTGTGTGCGGACGGTGCACCGCACATAGCGCTGCACGTTAGGGGGGCGCTGTTGACGGCACTTGTCAAATATCTGTTTTAATTACTTTCACTAAGAATCCCCCCTGTTTGAAGACCAGCATCTCCTCACTGCTGCTGTCTCCTGCCCTGACCACGTCTGTCACTAATACCTATACAACATTCATGAACTCAACTTCAGATTTCTTTGCTATTCAGTCACACTGTCCTTTATTGCATTTCAAGATGCTCTGATACCCGGGATTCAAACCCCTTGCCTGTGGCATTCCAGTTAATCTATTTATTGAGCTATCTGCCCTTGCATAGAAAGGTAGATATTCTAAGATAGAGAATTATAACTATTTAAGCTTACCTTGTACCTTGTGAAAAAAATGATCAGCATTGTGGCTGAGCAGATCTATGTAGTGTGTGGCTGCAAGAGATTGGATGTGTGGCGGCACACTGCATGGATCTGCTCAATTGTAATGCTGATTATTTTTTTTACAAAGTACCAGTAGCTTCAGTACCAGTAGGCTATTTAATAAAGCGTATTGTAAGTAACTGAATAAGAACAAGCTCTCAAGTTAAGTGCATGAATGTTGTATAAAGAGGATTTGTGTCCAAATCCATTTCGTGGCAGTGGTCTACAAATGTGTGTGTATTATACATATATGTGCATTATGTCCCTATTAGAAAATTGGGGGGGGACACAAAATATCTCTCTGGCACAGGGCACCAAAAAGTCTAGTTATGGCTCTGGGCCCAGGTGCAAAAATATTACTTGGGCCACCCTCCTCCACCTCAACCCAATTTCACAATGTGCCACATGGCAGTGGATGACAGGGAGAGGCAGAAGGTGACAGCATAATGCTGGGGGAGGTAGAGATTGACATAGAGAGGCAGAAATTGACAATGGAAGGCAAGGGGCGTCAGAGGGTGACAGTGGAAGGTAGAGGAAGGCAGAGGGTGGCAGTCGAAGGCAGGGGGAGGCAGGGGGTGACAGGGAAAGGCAGTGAGTGATGGCAAGGCAGAGGGTGACATGGAGAGACAGTGGGTCATAGGTGTACAAGCACAATGTCCTGTGTGGCTCAGAGAACAAGAGGTATCTACCTTGGTGGCTACAGGAACACAGTGGTCTCTGCTCTGTCTGTGATAGGAACCCTTGCCCCCTGTGCTTTCCTCGGTTTGGCATTGGTCCGGCAGACTCTGACAGTGCCAGTTACACTGGGTGTGAGTTGCCTTTAATTCCCAGGCAGCAGGGAATCAGAAAAAAAAGGAACATCTGTCTGTTAACTAGAGGCAGTGTGTGGCTGTAATCACCAGTGATGATAGATGGCAGGACTCCTGTATCAGCCTGACACACACAAGGTCAGTCCTGCCTTCCTAAGGAAAGGGGCAGGTCCCTCCTGCAGTAGTGATGGCCTAATTCATATGTGTAAGGAATTGCAAAGCCGCAGGGAAATGTCTGTGCAATGCTATGCAAATCAAATACAAATTCAGCAGGCGGCATCTATAGGAGATAGATGCCTCCTGCATGCATTTGTGCAATGGCACAGAGAGGGGGAGGCAGGTGCCCAGGTCTGCCCCCGCCCCTTCTTACCTGTCAGCCAGCTGCAGCTGCCTCTCTCCAGGCAGGCTACTACCACTGAGTGCAGCAGTCTTCCCTGCCTGCAGGCGGAATGAGCGATCGCACTGATCATGCCCCCTTCCTGGACCTGCCCCGGCTGAGGAGCCCAGTGTTTGCTCTGTGCAGGTCAGTGCCACTCCGTGACACATAAGCAGTACCGTTTTCATGTGTTTCTTTACAAAGGTGGCATTGACACACTTTTGTGAATAGGCCACGACCACTGCTTTACAGGGACCGGTAGAGAAATAGACTCTGGGTGACCCTAGTGCTGTCCCAGAGTCTAGTGTACATGGGCAGGTCTCCAGGAAAATGGCGTGACAGCCATTTTACTGGTGATTTTCTACTGTGCATGCGCTAAATGCTAGAAAGATGGCCACCATGACGTTTTCCCAGTGGTTTCTGTAGCAATGCTGCTGCCTACATGGGACTCTGGAGGGTAAGTATTGAAAAAATGGGTGCAGGGTGTGTGGTGTGTGCCCTCCTGGACCCCAGGTGCTCGTGTGGACCTCACACACTACACCCATTATAGATACGTCAATGAGTCTACCCTCTTTTCTTGCACAACCTTCGTTCCAATGGACTTTGTGACAGTTATTGTGTGGTTAATTTTCTATTTTTCAAACCACTCCTTTAATGTGTCTATCTCTGTCACACTGTCCCCTCTACTCTCACTATCTATTGGGCCCCATAATAAATCTCTTTTCTCAGCAATATTAATTTCTACCAGTACTGTAGGGATCCAGTCAGGATCGCAGCTGTTAAAATACCGACGCCGGTAACCCGACACAGCTGAGAATGCCGGCATTGGAATGCTGATGGGATCACAATCCTGGTGCCAGCATACCAACACCTGGGATCCTGGACGTCACACTGCATGGCCGCCAGAGAGGTAAACGGCGGTGGGGTGTTTGGTAGGTTTAGGCTGCAGGGGGGAGGGTTATGCTTAGGCAGTCCTAGGAAGTGTTAGGGTTTGGCTGAGGGGAGTGGGGGTTAAGTTTAGGCTGCAGGAAGGGGAAGTGGGGTTAGTTTTAGGCAGCCCCTGAGAAGTGTTTGGGTTAGGCTGCAGGGGGTGGAGGGTTACTTTAAGGCTGCAGGAAGGGGGGTTTAAAGTTAAGAACCACCAGGGAAGGTGAGGGTTAGGCTGCAGAGGGGGAGGTCGAGGCTTGTAGGATTAGGCTGCAGGAAGGGAGGGTTAGGGGCAATGGGGGCAGTGTAAGGTGAGTATACTTACCTACCCCCTGTTGGGATTTTCACTGTTGGGATGCCGCGGTCGCTGTTCTGACCGCCAGTATCCAGACTGCCAGCATTGCAAAGCCAGCCCATACTGTACACCTTTTCCCTTCACTAATTTGGCCTCTAGTACCACCTCACATGGATGACACATACAGTAATCCCAATATCGGACTTCTTACCTCTCGGTCTGTACTGTATCTTTTCTAACCAATTGTCTCTCAGCTACACTGTAGCCCAGAGCCGGCCCAAACCAAGATGATGCCCTAGGCAAGATTTTGTCTGGTGCCCCCAGCACCACCGGTAGTTCCACCTCGGACCCTGCACCCCTTTCCCGGCACCATCACCCCTCACTCATAGCAGTCCTCATTTTGGTGCTCTTACCACCTACATTTTAAATAGGAACAGTGTGCACATTTGGTGCACAGCCCAGAAAGGGGCGTGTTCTTGCTGGAAAGGGGTATGGCCACACAATAGTACCCCAATTCAAATTATGCAACACAGTAGTGCAACTTTATTCACATTATATCATGCGATAATGTGCGTTATTCAGGTTACATCATACAGTAGTACCACTTTACTTTATAATCGTTATTCCTCACAGTAGTGCCCTTTATTCACATTATATCACAATGAATTGCTCCTTATACACATTATACCACACAATATTGCTCTTTATTCACATTGGACCACACAGTAGAACCCTTTCTATATGTTATGCCACACAGTAGAGCACCTTATACACAAAATGCCATACATTAGTAATGCCTTTATACACATAATACCACACAGTAATTTCCCTTACACATGACACACATTATTGTTCTTAAAAACATAATGCGCCTTATACATTATGCCAACCTTTATTAATGCCGTTATACACATAATGTCCCTTACACATATGCCACACATTATTAATGCATTTATACACATGACACACATAATGCCCTTTACAGAAATGCCAAATACTATTGCACAACCAACCCACCTGTACACAGCACTCACATGGCTGCTAACACTGTGATTTATGCCTTGGATACAGATGTGTTCTCATACATCTTGCCTCAATACACCATGCAGCAAAAGATGCCTGACATGAGTCAGCTGGCAGCTCTAGGCCAGCTCTGCTAATGTTGGGCACATTTTTAGCTGAAAATACATCTTAATTGCATTGCTGTGTGACTAGGATGCACAAGCAGCTTTTGCTGATTAAAATTATATGCTGCATGCCTATATTCTTTGTGCAAATGTGACTGTATCTGCATACGAAATGCTACATTACAGTGATTTCCAGGAATACACTGTAACATACTGTAGCATTTCGTATGCAGATACAGCCATAGTCACACACAGAATGTAGACATGCCACATATCATTTTAATCAGCGGAAGCTGCTTGTGCCCCTTGGCATTCCAAATGCCCTAGGCATTTGCCTAGTTTGCCTATGCCTAGGGTCGGATCTGCTGTAGCCTCACAATGCTACCTAAAGCTTAGAGCAGCTTTACCTCTCTTTACCTCTTGTTGCTCATTGTAAGGAGGCTTTGCTCATTGTAAGGAGGCTTGTATTTTAAAGTGAAGCTCTAATTTTTAAGTGTATGTGAGTTGGAATCAGCAGCAGCAGGAGCCGGAAGCCAAGTGAAAAGGAGGTGCAGTGAGCTGGAACAGCTGCATCTGCTAGGTGGAGTATTGGTGCCGCAGGAGAGGTCTCACACAGATAAGTATTGATTACTTATTTATTGTGTATGGATTGTATTGGCTAGTTGGTTTTTATTCTCTTTATTGTACTTTCGAATGGTAATAGGGAGTTGAGTTCTCAAAGAATGGGAGGGGCTGTGATTGAGAGTCTCACTCAGTGCGTGTCGTGCAAGATGTATGCGCACCTGGAGCAGCCGACCCAGGGCGAATACATATGCACGAGATGTGAGCGAACGGTTGCCCTGGAAGCCCAGGTAACTGATCTAGAGCAGACCGTTACGAAACTGAGGGATATTCACAATCTCGAGCAAAGTTTAGATAGAACAGTGGAGGAGTTGCAGCAGGGGTCACATGAGGAAAATCAGGTAGGCAGTTGGGTCACTGTTAGAAAGAAGGAAAAGAGGGGGAGGCACAACCTCTCGGGTCTATCAAACCAAAACAAATTTGCCTGATTGGACGAAGATTCGGTGGATGATAGCGACAAAATGATGGAGCTGGAGGAGACTGCTCCCTTTAGCAATCGGAGGAGTGGTCCCTCTGGCTCAGATAGGATGAAAGCTAGAGAGGCGCCCAAGCAGATGGTGGTGGTAGGGGACTCTATCATTAGGAAGTCAGAGAGGGCAATCTGCTACCAGGACTGTTATCGCCGTACGGTCTGTTGTCTCCCAGGTACTCGGGTACGGCACATTGCAGACCGGGTAGATAGATTGTTGGGAGGGGCTGGGAAAGACCCGGTGGTCTTGGTGCACGTTGGCACCAACGACAAAGTTAGTGGTAGGTGAGATGTCCTTAAGAAAGATTATAGGGACCTAGGCCAGAAACTTCAAAAAAGGACATCTAAGGTATTTTTTTCCGAAATATTACCAGTGCCACGCACTAGTCCAGGGAGACAGAGGGAGATTAGAGAGGTAAATGTGTGGCTCAGAGACTGGTGTAGGAAAGAGGGGTTTGTGTTCTTGGAACACTGGGCGGACTTCTCTGTCAGGCGCCATCTTTTTTCTCGTGACGGATTGCACCTGAATGAGGAAGGGGCTGCGGTGCCGGGTGGTAGGATGGTTAGTCGGTTGGAGTAGCTTTTAAACTAGGAGCCTGGGGGGAGGGTTTAGCTAGAAGCTATGGGTCATGCAGCGAGTATAGTAGGGATGGTGGTAGTGAGATAACAGGGGGTGGAGAAGGGGGAGGGAAAGTGAAGCCGGTAAGGGTATTTACATGGGTTCTAATAAGGGTGTTAATAAAGGTATTGCTAAAGCATTAAATAACAATTATGCGTCATCATTACAGCCTATAGAAAATGTTGTATGGGACTTAAGGGAAAATACTTATGTCAGGGCGGTGAATTTAGACGGGAACATTGGGTTAACCAAAGAGAAAAGTATGGTGGGCAATACTAAGTACGGTGGGGTTGGAGAGGGAGTGAAAAGGACAGTCTGTATCAGTAACTCTACGAATGCACTAGTTAACCAGGATGGGAAATCTTTAGGAAAACAAACAAATAAAAGAACCGATAAACTAAAATGTATGCTTGCAAACACAAGAAGTATAGCAGGTAAAATGGGGGAATTGGAATTGTTAGCATCAAAGGCCGAGTATGACATTATAGGTATTACGGCAACATGGTGGGACGACTCTCATGACTGGGTTGCTAACTTGGAGGGGTATTCTCTTTTCAGGAGGGACAGGGCTAACAAAAGAGGAGGAGGTGTATCTCTTTATGTTAAAACATCACTTAAACCATACCAAAAGGAGGTTATCTATGAGGAAACTGGCGATAATGTTGAGTCACTATGGGTTGAAATCTCAACTGGGGGAATTCATGCAAAAAAGCTAGTCATAGGCACGTGCTACAAACAGCCGGATATTAGTATACATGAGGAAGAACAACTATTGCAGCAAATTAAAAAAGGCTGCGGGATTGGGGGACATCCTTGTGATTGTGGATTTTAATTACCCGGATATAAACTGGAGTAACGATTCATGTGATAAAGCGAGGGGCAGCAGGTTCTTAAATATGTTTAGGGATCACTACTAGTTTCAACTAGTCGAGTACCCAACTAGGGGTAAAACTACCCTGGATCTAGTAATTACTAATAATGTGGACATTATATCAAGGACTAAAGTTGGGGAGACTTTGGGTAACAGTGATCACTATATGATCACATTCGACATCAGTTTTAGGAAACATAGCTACAGCGGTTCCACCAAAACTTTTAACTTTAGGAAGGCTAATTTCAGTATGCTTAGATGTGCACTTAACAACATAGAGTAGGAGGTTCTGTTTAATAACAAGAACACTTTGGAAATGTGGGATGTTTTAAAAGGGTTGCTGGATAGCAATATTCATAACTTTATTCCCATGGGCAGTAAACGCAGGAGTATTAAACTCAAACCGATGTGGCTTAACAAGAAGGTTAAGGCAGAAATGGATTTAAAAATGCGGGCTTTCAAAGCATTTAAATCTAATGGAAAAGAGGAGTCTTTCAAGTATTACTAGGCGTGTAATAAGAAATGCAAAAAAGCAATAGGAGCAGCTAAAATGGAAAATGAAAAGCAAATCGCTATAGAGGGTAAAACCAATCCTAAAAAGTTTTTTAAATACATAAATGGTAAAAGGTTAAAAAAGGAGAATATAGGTCCATTAAAAGATGAATTAGGAGAATTGATAATTGACAAAATAAAAGCGGAAATACTGAACAAATTCTTTTCATCAGTATTCACCAGTTCAGAACTGATGGTAGGAGTAGAGCATAACAATTGTGACAGTAATGATTCATGGTTAGATACTTGTTTAAGTGAAGATGTAGTCTGGGAGTGATTAAGCAAAATTAAGATTAATAAATCACCTGGTCCTGATGGACTTCACCCGAGGGTTCTTATGGAGCTTAGTTCACAATTAGCATGACCCCTATACTTGATTTTCAATAGTTCAATTAGATCAGGCATGGTACCAAAGGATTGGCGTACAGCTGAGGTAGTGCCATTATTTAAAAACCGATCCAAAAATCTTCCGGGAAACTACAGACCAGTTAGTTTAACATCTATAGTGGGGAAAATATTGGAAGGCATTCTAAGGGACCGCATACAGGAGTATCTACAGTCAGTTAGGATTATTAACAAGAACCATCATGGGTTTGTGAGGGACAGGTCATGTCAGACTAACTTAATTCGCTTCTATGAGGAAGTGAGCAATAATCTTGATCAAGGAAAAGCAGTGGATGTGGTCTTCCTAGATTTTGCAAAAGCCTTCAATACAGTTCCTCACAGGGCACTGTTGATCAAATTAAAGGAGCTTGGCCTAGGAAAAACTATTTGCACATGGATAAGCAGCTGGTTGGATAGCAGGGTACAGCGAGTAATGGTCAACGGGTAGTCCTCAACCTGGTCCCCAGTAGTCAGCGGAATACCACAAGGGTCCGTACTTGGACCACTACTGTTCATCATAATTATCAATGACCTAGAAATAGGCCTGGAAAGCACAGTGTCAATTTTTGCAGATTATACTAAACTGTGTAAGGTAATTAATTCAGAATTGGATGTGGAGTCCTTGCAGAATGATCTATCTAAACTTGAACTCTGGGCATCTAAATGGAAAATGAGGTTCAATACAGACAAATGCAAGGTTATGCATTTTGGGACTAAAAACAAACTGCATCCTACTTATTAAATGGGAAACACCTAGGGGAAAAAGAGTTGGAAAAAGATTTGGGGGTATTTATTGATAATAGGCTTAATAACCATACACAATGTGAAAACGCAGTAAAGAAGGCAAGTAAGGTGCTAGCGTGCATAAAAAGAGGAACTGAGATAAGAGACTCGGATGTAATCATGCCGCTGTATAAGGCATTGGTACGTCCGCACCTGGAATATTGTGTTCAGTTTTGGGCACCATTGTATAAAAAAGACATCAGTGAACTCGAAAGTGTTCAAAGGCGAGCTACTAAATTGATTAAAGGCCTAGGCTGAATATGTATACACTAGAAAAGAGGCGCCTCAGAGGAGATATTATTAATATCTTCAAATATGTAAAGGGACATCACAAAGAGTTATCAGAGGAATTATTTATTAAAAGAACACATTTTAGGACACGTGGGCACTCGCTGCGACTGGAGGAGAGAAATTTCCGAACGCAACGGAGGAAAGGGTTCTTCACTGTTAGGGCAATCAGGATGTGGAATTCCCATTATTCAGCAAGTATGTAGAATCATCACAACTTAATACAGGTTGAACACGATTGGCAATTTGCCTCTATTCAACCTCAAATACTATGTTACTATGTTACTTAAAACATTTTACTTCTTCTAAGTGTCTTAGATCAAAAGGTAACCTGCACAAGAGTTCTACAATATGACATCAAATTGTAATCACTGCAACTATCGTTTATTACCAATTTTCTGCAATCTGCGCAGCGGACGCATTTTGTGTGCACGTACCCCTACAGTGTGTTTGCATCCTGGAAGGATGCGAACACACTATGATTGACAGCAGGTGACCATCGGGGGCGTCAATGCAGCGTTGCAGTGGTGTGGTCCGGACAACGGGGGCATGCCCAGACCATTTTTGGGGTGGCCACATGACGTCACACTCAGCCCCTGTGACCCGAAAAATGTCAGCAGTCTACCTGCATAAGCAGTCTAGCTGCATATACAAGGAGTCGATCCTTATTCCAGACTCAACAATGCAATTGCAATTGTTTTTCGATCGCATCGCTGAGCGCCAATCGTAGGGCCAGATTAAGGCTTGTGGGGGCCCCAGGGTAACATAATTGTGGGGGCTACCATTAGTAAATTTGATGGCCTGTCTGACAGTGCCCCCACACATGTCCCACAGTGCCCCCCTATATGTCACATGGTACCATATATGCCATATGGAGCCCCACTAATATGCTTAATTGTTCTCCCCTTCCCCTATACATGTGCAGAGAGAGTTAGATTTGGGTGGGGTGTGTTCAATCTGCAATCTAATTTGCAGTGTAAAAATAAAGCAGCCAGTATTTACCCTGCACAGAAATAAAATAACCCGCTCAAATCTAACTCTCTGCACATGTTACATCTGCCTTCCCTGCAGTGCACATGGGCCCTCATTCCGAGTTGTTCGCTCGCAAGCCGATTTTAGCAGCATTGCACACGCTAAACCGCCGCCTACTGGGAGTGAATCTTAGCTTATCAAAATTGCGAACGAAAGATTCGCAATATTGCGAAAAAACGTCTCTGTGCAGTTTCTGAGTAGCTTGAGACTTACTCTGCCAGTGCGATCAGTTCAGTGCTTGTCGTTCCTGGTTTGACGTCACAAACACACCCAGCGTTCGCCCAGACACTCCTCCGTTTCTCCAGCCACTCCCGCGTTTTTCCCAGAAACGTAGCGTTTTTTCCCACACGCCCATAAAACGGCCTGTTCCGCCCAGTAACACCCACTTCCTGTCAATCACATTACGATCGCCAGAACGAAGAAAAAGCCGTGAGTAAAATACCTAACTTCATAGCAAATTTAGTTGGCGCAGTCACAGTGCGAACATTGCGCATGCGCAATAAGCGGAAAATCCATGCGATGCGAGGAAATTTACAGAGCGAATAACTCGGAATGACCACCATGGTTTTGCCCAACTGCTAACAAAGTTCCTGCTGCGATCAACTCAGTATATGTACAATATATACATATAGGGGGTCATTCCGAGTTGTTCGCTCGTTATTTTTTTTCGCTACGGAGCGATTAGTCGCAAACTGCGCATGCGCAATGTTCGCAGTGCGCCTGCGCCAAGTAAATTTGCTATGCAGTTAGGTATTTTACTCACGGTGTAACAAGGTTTTTTCATCGCTCTGCTGATCGTAGTGTGATTGACAGGAAGTGGGTGTTTCTGGGCGGAAACAGGCCGTTTTATGGGAGTGTGCGGAAAAACGCAGGCGTTTCAGGGAAAAACGTGGGAGTGTCTAGAGAAACGGGGGAGTGTCTGGGCGAACGCTGGGTGTGTTTGTGACGTCAAACCAGGAACGAAAAGGACTGAACTGATCGCAGTGGAGGAGTAAGTCTCGAGCTACTCAGAAACTGCTAAGAAATTTCCATTCGCAATTCTGCTAATCTTTCGTTCGCATTTCTGCTAAGCAAAGATTCACTCCCAGAGGGCGGCGGCTTAGCGTGTGCAGTGCTGCTAAAAGCAGCAAGTGAGCGATCAACTCGGAATGAGGGCCATATTGCACACCTCAAACACAGTTACACATGTATGCATACATAAATATATCCTACATAATAAAAGGCTAACGATGATCCTCACCTCTATGGGGGGATTCAAGTGTTTTGCTCAATGGTGGCCACTAGATAGTGCCAAACGGAGCAATTCAAGTGTTGCTTCATTTGGGCATGCACAGCCGCTGGAAAATCAGACTAAGGGGGAGATTTACTAAGCAGTGACAAAAGTGGAGAAGTGAGCCAGTGGAGAAGTTGCCCATGGCAACCAATCAACATTGACGTAACATTTATAATTTGCATACTATAAAAGTATACAGAGCAGCTGATTGATTGCTATTGGCAACTTCTCCACTTACTTCTCCACTTTTATCACTGCTTAGTACATGTCCCCCTAAATATTAATCACTAATCCCAGGACATGCAGTCAGGGGAGGCAGGGGACGCAGTGCCTCCCCTGTCATAATGATTAAAATAATACAGCGAAGCTATTTATGACACAGATTCTATGTAATAGATTTCTACTTTGTATTTTGTTAATAATTATTGCTGTGTTAAATGTGGATGAGAGCGCTGCCTCCCATTAATAATAGTAATCTAGCTGAAGCAGGGGGCAGACAGGGGGCGGAGCCAAGCCGAAGTGCTGGAAAAGGCTAATGAAAAAAAGAGCCGATAAGCGGCACCAGCACATCTGCCTCAGTGAGAGAGGCGTGCCTTCAGCCCATATCAAGGCACGCCTCTCTAGTGAGGCAGATCATGTTATTGGACAGCGGACCCAGCACTGAGCAGTGCCAGTGGCTGTATCCGGCTGTCGTTATGGTGATCCCCATCTCTCCCTCTGAACCAGTGAAGTGACTGTCGGTGATTGAGATACATGTCCCATGGCCAGGCTGCTTGGTCAGGGTGATGTCAGGAGCAGGCTGCGTGTCTGCTCCAACTTTAGTTTTCTAACCATCAGCTCCTGCCTGTGGATGGGCGTGTGTTACTGATAAGCAGTAACCTAAGAACCTCCCTTTCCCACACACACGCTGCTGCAGCACAGCCCTGGCTGAGAGGAAGAGAGAGGCTTGGGGCGGGATGTATTAACATACATCACCGCCCCTCGCTGCCCATCGCAGCGATGTTGATCGCATATCTACTAACATATGCGATCAACATCGCAATGCAGTTATGGGGCCCCTCTGCGATACCTGTAAGGTGGTGTGCGGGGGGTCTCCGTCACCTCCCTGGGCTCTCCTTCACCTCAGCTGCCCAGAGCAAGGTAGCAGGCTCTCCCCAGCACCTCCTCCCCCCCCTGCAGCCGGAAGGACCTCCGGTTGCGTTGCTAGGGGGAGGAGGAGATTATCTTCCAGGACCAGGGATGCCCGGAGGAAGGTGTGCCGGGGGGAGGGGGTTCGGCGTCTGCAGCTGGGGCGATGGAGGCGGCGGGTTGCAGCAGCTGGCGATAAGAAGCCCATAGGCTTCTATAGGCAGTGCCGCGGCACTTTGTGTGTCCTTATCTCCTCCCTCTTCCCGAGCGCTCCTGCTCGGGGGGCGGAGTTTCGCTGCATTCCGCAAAACCCCGCCCCCCCAGCAGGAGTGCTCGGGAAGAAGGAGGAAAGGAGATAAGCCTGGAAGGAGGAGGCGGCCGGCGCGAGGGACGTGAGGCGGCCGCACCCGAAGAGCGGGAAGAAGTAAGTATTTGCAAGTATAGCGATTTATAATGTGTGTAGTTTGTATGTTCTCTTTATGTAGTATTTTTGACTTCGACACATTCTTCTTCCTCAGTGTTCAGCAGATGCCACAGGACAGTTAGGGAAAATTTCTAAGAAAATTGTTTTAGATTCATTTCATTACATTATACTCCAAAATTGTATAAATCTGCTGCTTGTATAACATCATTAAAGTGAGAGTGGTACAACTTTTGAATACAGTAGATACTGTTGCACCTTTGTATAATGCCCACAGAACCATCAAGTTCATACACTGTACATTGGTGTAAATATGACCTTGTTATTAGCCAGTGCCTCCCCAGCCATTGACCTCACTGCACGTAACTGCTAATCAGGCAGCTTAGCTTGACTCATGAAGTTGCAGTAAACATGTCACTCCAGTAGATGACACACCAAGACAAATACTGCATGTCATAGAGTCGCTGGTCTTATTACATACTTACATACAGTAGTTGGTGAGGTTGAAAAAAGACAAAATGTACATCGAGTTTAACCTGTACTATATCATTTATATGCTGTAACCTTGGATATTTCTATCATTTAGGAATTTATCTAAACCATTTTTAAACTTATTTAGTGAGTCCACCATTACTACCTCCTCTGGTAGGGAATTCCAAATCCTTACTGCTCTTACTGTGAAGAACCCTTTCTTCCACTGTGCATGAACATTTTTTTCTTCTAACCTTAGGGGGTGTCCTCCTGTCCTGTGTAGCATTTCTTTGATAAACAGATCATCTGATAAATTGTCCCTTAATATATTTATAAATATTAATAATGTCCCCTCTCCAACGCCTCTTTTCCAGTGTGAACATATCTAACCTTGTAAGTCTTTCCTCATAATTCAGTGCCTCTAACCCCTTAACCAGTTTGGTGACTCGCCTCCAGTGCCGTAACTACGTGTGTTCTAGATGTGCCTGGCACACAGCGCAGTCGCCCTGAGGGCGCAACAGCCAGGGGCTTGTAATGAGTCAAATTGACTCATTACAAGCCGCCTCTGCTGTGTGCGCTATGCTGGAGAAGCCGGAGGCAAGGGAGGAGAGCAGCAGCGCCGGAGGCAGGGCAGGAGAGCAGCAGCGCCGGAGGCAAAGGAGGAGGAGGAGGAGGAGGAGGAGGGAGGGAGACTAGAGCAACGCTATGTAATTGGTAGTGGCGCCGCTGCAGCAGTCCCCTATCCTTCCGCATTGGCTGCCCGGTGCTGCTGTGAATGCTGGGATGCGCTTCCCTCATCCCAGCATTCACAGCGGCGGCGGGCAGCCATTGCGGAAGGAGAGGGGACTGCTGCAGCGGCGCCTCTACCAATTACATAGCGCTGCTGCGGCTCCAGTCCCCCTCCCTCCTCCTCCTTCTCCCCAGCCTGGGATCTGCCAGCACCGAGGAGCCTGAATGCCAGCGGGGAGAGATGGTAAGTATCTATCTATCTATCTATCTATCTATCTATCTATCTATCTATCTATCTATCTCTCTATCTATTCTGTCTGCCGCAATGTGTAAAAAGGGTACGCTGTCTGCCGTAATGTGTAAAAAGGGTGATGCTGTCTGCCGTAATGTGTAAAAAGGGTACGCTTTCTGTCGTAATGTGTAAAAAGGGGATGCTGTCTGCTGTAATGTGTAAAAAGGGGGACGCTGTCTGCTGTAATGTGTAAAAAGGGGAACGCTGTCTCCCGTAATGTGTAAAAAGGGGACTCTGTCTGCCGTAATGTGTAAAAAGGGGGACTCTGTCTGCGTAATGTGTAATAAGGGGGACTGTTTGCCGTTATGTGTAAAAGGGGCTCTACGGGGCTCTGCCTGGTGTAGTGGTGCTACTGTGCAGCGTAATTTAAATAATGGAGACTACTATGCACTGTAGTATGAATTGGTATTATTTTGTGGCCAACCCCGTTCCCCATGAAGCCACTCTCTTATATATTTTTTGTGCGCCTGTGACGCGCTCTTCCCCTATCTTGCATAGGAGGAATGGGGGAGGGGGTGCCAATGCCGTTTCTTGCACACAGCGCTAAAATGCCTAGTTATGGCACTGCTGGCCTCTGAATCCTTTCGAGTTCCAAGATATCTTTTTTATAGTACGTGCCCAGAACTGTACACAATATTCCAGGTGCGGCCGAACCAATGATTTATACAGTGGCAGGATTACACTCTCATCCCTTGTCTCCATTCCCCGTTTTATGCATGCTAACACCTTATTAGCCTTTGTTGCTGCATTTTGACACTAAATCAAATTTAAATTTACATTTTGCTACTAAATCTATTATCGATGAGCACACCCAAATCCTTTTCAACTATCATTCCCCATTTAATTTATAGGCTGCCTGATTGTTCTTAGTCCCAAAGTGCATAACTTTACATTTTTCGATATTGAACCTTATTCTCCATTTGAGTGTCCAGGCCTCCAGTCTGGATAAATCACTCCGTAGAGCCTCAACATCCTTGTCTGAATTAATTACTCGACACAGTATGGTCTGCAAAAATTGACACTGCGATTTTTAGGCCCACTCCTGTGTCATTAATGAACATGTTAAACAGCAATGACCCGAGTACGGAACCCTGCGGTATTGCACTATGCACTGAGGCCCATTCAAAGCACATCCCATTAATCACCACTCGCTTTTTTCTGTTGTACAACCAATTACCCAAATACAAATAGTGTATCCCACCCCAAGCTCTCTTAATTTGAAAATTAGTCTCTTATGTGGGACTTTGTCAAAGGCCTTAGCAAAGTCCAAAAAGACCACATCCACTGCTTTACCCTTATCAATATTATCACTCACTTTCTCGTAGAAGTTTATTAAGTTAGATTGACATGACCTGTCCTTCACACAACCCTGTTGGTTCCTATTAATAACTTTGGCAGTATCTAAGTAGTCTAGTATACTGGGGGGTCATTCCGACCTGATCGCATGCTAGCTTTTTTCGCTGCACTGCGACCAGGTCAGAACTGCGCATGCGTATGCACTGCAGTGCGCACGCGCATCACATGGGTACGAAGCGGATCATTGCTGTGTGATGGGTTTTACGAAGAAACCATTCGCACAGCGGATCGCAAGGAGATTGATAGGAAGAAGGCGTTTGTGGGTGGCAACTGACCGTTTTCTGGGAGTGTTTGGAAAAACTCAGGCGTGTCCAAGATTTGCAGGGCAAATGTCTGATGTCAATTCCGGGCCCGGACAGACTGAAGTGATCGCAGCGGCTGAGTAAGTCCTGGACAACTCAGAAACTGCACAAAACTTTTTTGTACTGCTCGACTGCACATGCGTTCGCACACTTGCAAAGCAAAAATACACTCCCCTATGGGCGGCGACTATCAGCTTGCAGCAGTGAAAAAAACACTAACGAGCGATCAGATCTGAATTAGGCCCGTTATCCCTTAATATACCTTCCAGTATTTTCCCCACTATAGATGTCAAATGTACCAGTCTATAGTTTTCAGGATAAGTTTTAATTCCATTTTTAAATATTGGGACTGCCTCTGCTATACGCCAGTCCTACGGTATCATTCCTGATGTCAATGACTCTCTGAAAATCAAATATAGGGGTCTCGATAGCTCTGAGTTAAGTTCCATAAGAACCCTGGGGTTTAGTCCATCTGGCCCAGGAGATTTATTTATCTTATCTCCTGGACTACTTCCTCGTTCAACCAAGTACTCATCAATGGGTAATTTTTATCGGTTATGTTTTGCACTTCTTCCTTCAACTGGTTCTCTCTCGTAAATACTGATGAAAAGAATTAATCAAGACATCCAACTCGCTCTTTAGTGGTCCAATATTCTGCTTTTATAACCTTTTACTGTTTATATACTTAAAGAACTTTTTGGGGTTTGTTTTACTTTCTTTAGCGATTTGATCTTCGTTTTCTATTTTGGTTGCCCTGATTTCTTTTTTGCATTTTTTGTTACATTCCCTGTAGAACTGGAATGATTCCGCCTGCCCATCATACTTAGATGCTTTGAAAGCTTGCCTCTTTTTATCCATTTGTTCCTTGACCTTCTTATTAAGCCACATCGGTTTAGATTTACTACTCCTGTTTTTGTTAACCTTGAGAATGAACAAATGAGCGTACTTATTGAGTTCAGTTGTAAAAACATCCCACATTTCAGCCGTATTCCTACCATGAAACCTTGAAACCTTTACTTGTTAC
This sequence comes from Pseudophryne corroboree, assembly GCF_028390025.1. Classification (NCBI taxonomy): domain Eukaryota; kingdom Metazoa; phylum Chordata; class Amphibia; order Anura; family Myobatrachidae; genus Pseudophryne; species Pseudophryne corroboree. The sequence continues at coordinate 428,363,594 of NC_086451.1, forward strand.
TTGAAACCTTTCAGTGTTACTGTAGATTAATAGGTTCATATACAAAAAGGCCCCCTCCTTAAAAAACATCTTGGTAAAAAGTAGCCTACAAGAAAAAGGAGCAAGTGAACGAAGCATTGGGTTCCATCGGTGTGGCATGTGCCTCATGTGTAGATCCACCACAAGAAATGGCATAGAAAGAAAAATTTCCGAGTTTCAAGTACACGGGAAGAAATACAAAATAAAAGAATTTATTACGTGTCATTCACGTAATATTATTTATCTTATAGAATGCCAATGTGGAAAAATCTATATAGGTAAGACCTCAAGATGCCTCAAAATGAGAATGGCAGAACATATCTACAACATCAAAAAGGGCCTCAACACCCACCCTCTGTCCGAACATTTTTCCTTGGTTCATGACAAATGTGAAAAGGGAATCAAGAGATTTTTAGGGATTCAACAAATTAGAGGCAACTGGAAGTGCAAAAATACAGAAACAAGACTAGCCCAAAGCGAGATGCGATGGATTTTTAATTTAAACACCCTCATACCAGAGGGACATAATGCAGATTTTGAATTAAAATGGTTTTTAGATTAATTTTATTACTTATTGCTGCTATTTATAGGGTTTTCAAAGTTTACTGTTCTAATGATTTCTTCTATTTTTCTATTTTTTCCCTTTCCCCTTCTCTCTTTTTGAGGAACAAATTTGGAATAAGAACATTACTATTCACTTTAGTGCCTATCTCCCGGTATTTAGGGATGGACTGGCCTGGAATACAAAGTACAGCTAAGATGGGTAGAGGAGATATGGCACCATCTGTATTTATTTATTTATGTTATTTATATGAAAAACGAAAAGCGAAAGAGACCATTTGGAGAAGCTGTTTGAAGAAAGATTACATTATGCACCAAATGAGAAATGTTTGGTTTATCACATACAATAAATCTTATGTCTATCACAATATGGAACGCAGATTGACACGCACGCCACTTCCGGCATTGAGAAATGAGGATTAAAAGCTGTATCTCTCGTCGGCAAAACACAATACAAACATGTGACCGGAATCCTTCATTTAAAATGGCCGCCATATGAACCGCACCGGTGGAACGCAAATACATTTCCGGTATCAGAAGACGGAAAGAGGAAAACGGCATCATCTATGTGGATGAGTTCCGTGCCAAACCATCGGACTATAAAGTGTCTAGCACGGATGGTATAGTTAAGGAGGAATTGTTGTATGTGCTTTATGTTTTTGTGTTAAAACTAAAGGGACATTTTAATTACTTAGAGCGGATGTAAGTAAGCGTTGAACCGCAAACGTCACTTCCGGTTAATCAAATCCGGAAGTTACATGCCTGATTGGCTAATTAACTTAAATTATAGTGGGTATAAATATATGCTCTGGAGGATCCCTGTTATCCAAGCTTGAAGAAGGAGAACTGTCTCCGAAACGCGTCGTTTGGACGACACGGATGCTCTACATTCACCTTGCCGGATTCCCCACTCTACCACGAATTGGAAAAAGTCTGTTTGCGGTGGTGCAACATAAACTCCACTGGGATCGGATTGCCTTCTCTTCCAAAAAGGCTCTCTGCCCACCGCAAACCCTATCCAGGGTGAGATATTTTGGGGATTGGCACTGTATATATGACAATATTTTTATCCTGTGTTTTATCATTACATTTAATTAAAATACTGTGTTTTTATATAAACCAGCTATCAGCATTTTTTGTCACCAGGGCGCCTATACACACATCCACCTCTTTTTCTATTTGTAGATTAAGAAGCAACAGATTTGGGATCTACAAAATAATATTTGTTTGAGTAAAGTGAACTTAGGGGGTGATTCAGACCTGATCGCTGCTGTGCGTTTTTGCCCAGCAGGCGATCAGGTAGTCACTGTGCATGCGTATGCACCGCAATGCACACGCACATTGGACAGCAACAAAGGGCATCGCCGGTCAGAGATGGGATGGTGCGAAAAATCCAACCACATGGGCGTTTGCAAGGTGATTGATAGGAGGAAGTCCTTGTTAAGTATAGCAAACTTCTTCTATCATATTGCATCCAGACCAGTGACATAGTAAATTCATATTTGTAGCCTTATAAACTGTAAGAATGTTGCTAATTTCATTCAGTTTAAGCTGTAGTTAGTTTATGCTGCTTCCTTACATCAAACGGGTGTGGATCATAGGGTCAACCACACTTAGGTCGACAGTGTCTAGGTCGACCACTATTGGTTGACAGTAAGTAGGTCGACAGGGTTTCTAGGTCAACAGGGTCTCTAGGTCAACATGACGGAAGGTCGACATGAGTTTTTTTTTTGGGTGTTGTTTTCTCCATAGTGTGACCGGGAACCCCAATTAGTGCACCGTGTCCCCTACGCTCAGCACAGGTTACCATTCCCAATTGTAGTCCACATGGATTGTAAAGTATGAAAAATTTTAAAAAATGAAAAAAAAAATCATGAAAAACTCATGTTGACCTTCTGTCATGTCGCCCTAGTACATGTCGACCAATAGTAGTTGACCTAGAGACCGGATACCCATCAAAATATGATTTTAGTATGGTCTCAAATTAATAGACAGTAGCTTCCATCACTGTAAATTCGGCTAATGAGTTTAACTTCCCAAAGTGGTCAATAATCGCCCCAAAATAAAAGGTTGGTGTACCTGTACAGATACAGTATAAGTATTGTCAGTGGCGGTTCTTGCCACGGGCAAGCAGGACTTTTGCCCGGGGCGCCGCCTTCCGGAGGGCGCTGGCGCCATCCGGAGGGCGCCGCACCGTGGCAAGATCCGCCACTGCTGCCCGCTGTCCCCCCCGTCCGCCTCCGCGGCCCGCTGCCGTCCCCGTCCTCGGCGCCTCCTGTGAAGGGAACTAGACGCTATGCGTCTAGTTTCCCTTCGTGGAGAGTAACTGCTGAGCGGTGCGCGATGACGTCATCGCGCACCGCACAGCAAAGGTCCTCTCCACGAAGGGAACTAGACGCATAGCGTCTAGTTTCTCTTCGTGGAGAGGACCTTTTGCTGTGCGGTGCGCGATGACGTCATCGCGCACCGCTCAGCATTCAAGCGGCGATTTCAATGTACAGGGGGCGTGACTCACCACGCCCCCTGTATTAGGCCACGCCCCTTTTCTGCCCGGGGCGCTCTGCGCCCTTGAACCGGCCCTGAGTATTGTGTAATATACTGTATGCAGGTAAGTATGCATCAGTCGTCAGCTTTAACTGCAACATCCACAGATTCGTCTCATATTTTCCCGGTAAAATGGACATACAGTATACAGGGCTAACAAACTAGTTTCCCCAGCGTGGACATTAACATCCCCGAGTCAATCTCGCATTCATACCCCTTTCACACCGAGCTTTTGACCAGGGTTATTGCTGGGTTAATCTGGGTTGGGGGTTGGTGTGAAATGGTCCCAAAAAAATTAACCAAGGTTCAGTTACCTGGGAAACCAATCTGGGTAGCTTGCAGGTTTGGACCCGGGTTAGGTGGCAGTGTGAATGGGTAATCTAGGTCATCTGTCCAGTGTTCCATTCACAGCATGGGAGAACCACATTCTTGGTGCAAGGAGATGATGTAATTTCAAAGCGCTGGCACTGCACGTATGTGCAGTGTAAACAGCGCTGACCCGGGAATAAGCTTTGTCAGAACCAGGGCCGGCAACAGGAATCTTGGGGCCCGGTGCAGTGACGTCTCCAAATTTAGCACAGCTACAATCAACTCGGAATGACCCCCATAGTGTGCAGTCTGTGGAGTGGGCAGGCAGTGGTGCTGCTGGCCTGCTGCTGCAGCAGCATGCTTCCTGGGCTTGAAGCTTTCCTTCATCTGTTAATAGGTGACCGCGTCAGAGGGGTAGTCTGTAGTAGAAGAGCCAATATAGGTGTAGCATATAGGTGCAGCATTGCATGCAATGATGCCGATGTTGCAGATTAATTTATTACTATGGCAGCACGCACCAGGTGATGAAGCCAGAGTAGGCGGGGTCACCAAGAGAGCGGGGTCACCGGAGTGCTGGGGAGGCTTCATTATTCATTATTTTGGGGTTAGTTGCATAGCACCGGACCTATGATCGATGCAGCCGGCATCTGAATCAAATAAGGCACTTTTGACCTGTTTTGTGCCTGTCTTAACCGAAGGGCCCCTATGAGCCTCTGGGCCCAGGACAGGTGTACCCTTTGTACCCCACGTCCCTGGACCTGGTCAGAACTCCACTATAAAAGGGGTCTATAGTGGATTTTACCAATATTGGAACCGTGTTCCAAATCCCAGGTCAGACCCGGGACTTTGGTGTGTGTAACCGGTGGCTCGCCAATGTGAAAGGGGTATCAGTCTCCATCAGTACCTCAATTTCCTTGGTCACTCAGTCTTCCAAGCTTGCTGCCTTAGTCTCTCACTTGACTCCCCCCTCTGTCTTACTTCTCATATCTAGCCTTTCTCCCAGTCTTCTCACCTCCCTCTCAGTAACATAGCCATAACTATTATTTCTCAAGATGCTACCATAACTTTTATCAGTATCGGATTAGCAAGATGCTGGTCAACACATAGCTACAATGCCATCCTCGGACTCAGGGGCATTTTAACAGAGGAGGGGGCCTGTGTGCACCTCCGGGTGGGACCTCTCCTTTGTACGTCACAGTAGTCTCTGGCATTGTGCTGAAGTCTACTGTGCATCCGTAGCTCTCCAGAAACATGGCACCCATCATGTTATGGAGACCAATTTGGCTACTGCACATACACATGACCATTTTGGCAGCAATTTTTGCCACAACAGCATCACCTGACACTGAACTCTGGAAAGCTAGGTATTAAAAATGGGTGCAGTGTGTGCAGTATTGACAACCCCCCCCCCCCCCCCAACTATAGAAACACCTATGCTCGAACTGGTACAGGTATGTTGAGTATCAAGGATCAAAAATCTAGCTGACAAGAATTCTGATTAGAAACAAGATGTTCCATTGAAGTACGAAACTGTGACTTTACTATTTTATATTCATTGACAGATAAGAGGATCCTTTCGGCTTTTATAGTAGTTCCTAATAATTGATAATATTTGTACTGCTTAATCATAAAGACTTTGTTTTTACTTGATGTGTTACTGATAATAAATATTAATTATCAGTAACACATCAAGTTAATTAAATGAACAATTAAATTATCAATTAATTAAATCATATGCCAGACTTCTATATTACTTCTTATATTGGGGATGTAAGTCAGTGTGATTCGATTTGTCTTTTGTTTTTATGCTGGGACTCGCTAAGCTGGATGCCCGTCTGGGACTGGCTATGCTGGATGCCCGGCTGGGACTGGCTATGTGGGACTGGCTATGCTGGATGCCCGTCTGGGACTGGCTATGCTGGATGCCCAGCTGGGACTAGCTATGCTGGATGCCCGTCTGGGACTGGCTATGCTGGATGCCCAGCTGGGACTAGCTATGCTGGATGCTCGGCTTGGACTCGCTAAGCTGGATGCCCGTCTGGGTCTGGCTATGCTGGATGCTCTGCTGGGACTCACTAAGCTGGATGCCCGTCTAGGACTGGCTATGCTGGATGCCTGGCTGGGACTGGCGATGCTGGATGCCCGTCTGGGACTGGCTATGCTGGATGCCCAGCTGGGACTAGCTATGCTGGATGCCCGGCTGGGACTGGCTATGCTGGATGCCTGGCTGGGACTGGCTATGCAGGATGCCTGGCTGGGACTGGCTATGCTGGATGCACGGGTGGGACTGGCTATGCTGGATGCACGGGTGGGACTGGCTATGATGGATATACGGAGGGACTGGCTATGCTGGATGCACGGGTGGGACTGGCTATAATGGATGTATGGAGGGACTGGCTATGCTGGATTCCCAGCTTGGATTGGCTATGATGGATGCCCTTCTGGGACTGGCTATGCTGGATGCCCGGCTGGGACTGGATATGCTGGATGCCCGGGTGGGACTGACTATGCTGGATGCCCGGCTGGAACTGGATGCCCGGCTGGGACTAGCTATGCTGGATGCACAGCTGGAACTGGCTATGCTGGATGCACAGCTGGAACTGGCTATGCTGGATGCCTAGCTTTGACTGGCTGTGCTGGATGCCCAGCTGGGACTGGCTATGCAGGATGCCCGGCTGGAACTGGCTATTATGTATGCAGGGCTGGGACTGAGTATGCTGGGTGCCTTACTGGGACTGGCTATGCTGGATGCCTGACTGGGACTGGCTATGCTGGATGCCTGACTGGGACTGGCTATGCTGGAGGCCTGACTGGGACTGGCTATGCTGGATGCCTGACTGGGACTGGCTATGCTGGATGCCTGACTGGGACTGGCTATGCTGGATGCCTGGCTGGGACTGGCTATGCAGGATGCCTGGCTGGGACTGGCTATGCTGGATGCATGGGTGGGACTGGCTATGCTGGATGCACGGGTGGGACTGGCTATGCTGGATGCCCAGCTGGGACTAGCTATGCTGGATGCCCGGCTGGGACTGGCTATGCTGGATGCCTGGCTGGGACTGGCTATGCAGGATGCCTGGCTGGGACTGGCTATGCTGGATGCACGGGTGGGACTGGCTATGCTGGATGCACGGGTGGGACTGGCTATGATGAATATACGGAGGGACTGGCTATGCTGGATGCACGGGTGGGACTGGCTATAATGGATGTATGGAGGGACTGGCTATGCTGGATTCCCAGCTTGGATTGGCTATGATGGATGCCCTTCTGGGACTGGCTATGCTGGATGCCCGGCTGGGACTGGATATGCTGGATGCCCGGGTGGGACTGACTATGCTGGATGCCCGGCTGGAACTGGATGCCCGGCTGGGACTAGCTATGCTGGATGCACAGCTGGAACTGGCTATGCTGGATGCACAGCTGGAACTGGCTATGCTGGATGCCTAGCTTTGACTGGCTGTGCTGGATGCCCAGCTGGGACTGGCTATGCAGGATGCCCGGCTGGAACTGGCTATTATGTATGCAGGGCTGGGACTGAGTATGCTGGGTGCCTTACTGGGACTGGCTATGCTGGATGCCTGACTGGGACTGGCTATGCTGGATGCCTGGCTGGGACTGGCTATGCAGGATGCCTGGCTGGGACTGGCTATGCTGGATGCATGGGTGGGACTGGCTATGCTGGATGCACGGGTGGGACTGGCTATGCTGGATGCACGGGTAGGACTGGCTATGATGGATGTACGGAGGGACTGGCTATGCTGGATGCCCATCTTGGATTGGCTATGCTGGATGCCCTTCTGGGACTGGCTATGCTAGATGCCCGGCTGGGACTGGATATGCTGGATGCCCGGGTGGGACTGACTATGCTGGATGCCCGGCTGGAACTGGCTATGATGGATGCCCGGCTGGGACTAGCGATGCTGGATGCACAGCTGGAACTGGCTATGCTGGATGCCTAGCTTTGACTGGCTGTGCTGGATGCCCAGCTGGGACTGGCTATGCAGGATGCCTGGTTGGAACTGGCTATTATGTATGCAGGGCTGGGACTGAGTATGCTGGGTGCCTTACTGGGACTGGCAATGCTGGATGCCTGACTGGGACTGGCTATGCTGGATGCCTGGCTGGGACTGGCTATGCTGGATGCCTGGCTGGGACTGGCTATGCTGGAGGCCTGACTGGGACTGGCTATGCTGGATGCCTGACTGGGACTGGCTATGCTGGATGCCTGACTGGGACTGGCTATGCTGGATGCTCGGCTGGGACGGACTGGCTATGCTGGATGCTCGGCTGGGACTGGCTATGCTGGATGCACGGCTGGGACTGGCTATGCTGGATGCCCGGCTGGGACTGGCTATGCTGGATGTCCAGCTGGGACTGGCTATGCAGGATGCCCCGGCTGGGACTGGCTATGCTGGATGCCCGGCTGGGACAATCTATGCTGGATGCCCGGCTGGAACTGGCTATGCAGGATGCCCGGCTGGGACTGGCTATGCTGGATAACAGGCTGGGACTGGCCATGCTGGATGCTGGGTTGGGACTGGCTATTCTGGATGTCCGGATAGGACTGGCTATGCTGGATAACAGGCTGGGACTAGCCATGCTGGATGCTGGGTTGGGACTGGCTATTCTGGATGTCCGGATAGGACTGGCTATGCTGGATTGGATAACAGTCATGCAGGAAGAATTCATGTAGTCAGTATTACTGCTAGGATGTGAAGAGAGGACCACTGAGATGACTGGACAGGAAGTGGTATTGCTGGAAGCAGTAGTACTGCAGAACAAATCTGAGCTGGAGACTGTATTAATCAGGTCGGAACTGAAATTGCTGAGAGCAGTAGTGTAGCAGATCAGGTTAGAGGTGGAAGCTCTATTAGCCAGGCTGTAACTGGAATTGCTAGGAGCAGGAACAGTAGTGCTACAGAACAGGTCAGAGCAGGAAGATTTAGTAACCAGGGTGGAACTGGAATTGCTGGGAGCAGTAGTGCTGCAGAACAGGTCAGAGCAGGAGATGCTATTAATCAGGTTGGTACTGGAATTGCTGGGAGCAGTAGTGCTGCAGAACAGATCAGAGTTGGAACAAAATGTCAGACACACAGAAGCTGCAAGCTATTCAGAATGATCATGAGCTAAGAAATGCTGGGGTATAGTGACATTGCACTGGCAACTGGCCAGGGCATCAGGAATCACCTTTATAGGGACTGCCGAATGGTGTTTAGAGGCTGGAGTCATGGGACCAGAAATAGATTCCTGATTGGCTGACATATAGTCAGATTACATTTGGCAGTGACCTGTGACCGCAGTGGGAGAAGACTGGGAGTGGACGCTAGGTCCATGTGCAGCATGGCTATAGTTGCAGTTTGCATCAGGAGAGAGACATGGAATCCCTGAAGAGGCATGCTGACCAACAAAACTGTATGTACTGGAGAGCGGTGCGCTGAGACCTGGCATAATATTATTGCTAGAAATACATTGGGGATAAACCCCCGGAATCCTCCAGCACACCAAGCTGTACCTGTACCGAGACTTGAAAGACTATATATATATATATATATATATATACAGCAAGCAGGTCCGGCTCTCCCATTACAATCAAAAGCGCTGGGTGCCCTCACATGGGATGGATACATACAACGGGCTGGAGCAGCACTCCAAGCGACTGACACAAATAGGCAGTAGAGTCCTCGGTATGGACAACGTTTCAATGCAGTTTAATATAGCATTTTCATCAGGTCATATCAAACAAACAAAGTGCACTCACCTAAATACCCAGCATGTGCAACGCTCACCACGCGCTTCCGGAGCTCAGGCACCCACCAGGCTCGTCAGCGCTATGTAATGACGCAATCGGCCAGTGCCCATCACCATAGCAACGTATCGTACAAAAACTGCACACTGTATACATACACATTAAAAAAGACACAAAGATGGCCAAATAGCATCCGGCAATAACATAATGGATATTGCACAACAAAATATTAGCAAAAATCAAGTAAATACACAATGAAACAAATGTCAGCTAAATGAGCACTAACAACTGAGCAAGTGCATCACATAAGGCACTAATACCATATATAAATTGGATTAGTATATAGTCACCGGACTAATTAGAATAGTACTGACATGCAATAAATGGCTAAACTTTAATGGCACTACAATCCTCATAATAGCGCATGCAGACCTAACTGTTCGTTTAGTCCCCTCGGATGGAGGGTCCCCAAACGGTGGATGCACATTCCACACATTCCAACAATTTATGTCCTCTATCGCCCCCACGAATAAGGGGGGGGGGGGGGCATGGTCGATCATGCGGTAGCGTAATGCCGCTAGTGGATGCCGTGCCATCAGAAAGTGTTGGGCGACCGGCTGGTCGCTCGAACTCTTCGTGATAGCCGATTTAATTGCAGACCTGTGGGCTGCCATACGTTCCTTGAACATACGTTCGGTCTTACCAATGTATGACAGCCCACAGGGGCAAAGAAGCTGGTACACAACGAATTTCGAAGAGCATGTCAAGGTAAAATTGATAGTCAAAGAACGGCCAGTGAGAGGATGTTGGAAGGTCCTGCCACCAATCATGAACTGACAAGTAATACAGGTGCATCGAATGCACCCACAAGGGTTAGAACGCATACTGATTTGTGTTATGATTCCAGCACTCTGGTCTGAGGTGGTCCTATTGCAAGGACCGGAGCACTGGAACGGAATGCTGGGGAAGGGAGCGGGAATAGAAAGTAGCCCCTGGCGCCCTAACTCCGTTGTCTCGCCCGTGTGGTCAGAAATCCCCTGCGAGACTATGGTTGCTTGAGCCCATGGCAGCCGCGTTTGAAGGGCGGATTATGTCTGCCCAACTCCGATGCCCCCTCAGGTCTTAATGGGAGACAAAGGGAAATCCGAGACAGGGTGATAACAAGGGGCCCTCTGACTAAACAACCAGGCCAGGGGCTACAAGCTAACTGACCAAACCTGAGGTATGTGCGGTAACCCGCCAGGGAAAAGGACAACCAAAATCCACTAGTCCGTACTCCTACCCAGCACCGCTGGATACCAGAGTGGATCTGTGGGAGCGGAATCCTCCGCAAAAGCTCCAAAACACAAATAATAAATGATAAATAATAAAGCGGCCCAAGCCGCAACACACGGCTACGCCGTGACTCACGAACACCACTGGATGTTCAAAGGAGCTCAGTCAGGACTCCAGGAACAGATGACGACTTCCGAGTACAGGACAACTGAGAACAGGAACGACCGGATACAGCAGGACTGGAAACACTTTCAGCAAACAGATTCAGCATTCAGGAAGCTATTACCGGCGTCTGTGAGAAGCCCAGGAAGTGTATTTAACAGGGAGTCCTCCAATCAGCTGTTTGGAGGCTGATTGGATTAGATGCCATACAGCTGCCAAGCTGCATGGCCAGGAAAACAGATATCTCATTATTTAAATTGAACCCAGCAACGGGGAACGCAGTCCGTAAGTGGCGTCCCCGTTGCTAGGGTCCGTGCGGCTCCGTGCGCCCGGCGTCTAGCGTTGCCAGGGAGCCGGCGGCTGTACGCGCACGGCGTCCCTGGTTGCTAGGCGCCGGGCCGCAGCGACGAGCGGACCCCGGCGCCTAACAATTTGGGGTTTAGGTGTAATATCTGATTTGACCAGAATGTCCCTTATATTGCGTCGCCGTGTGTAGCAAGACATAAGGCGTGTTTCTAGCTCAGGATCAGATTGTACAATATTCCAAAGTGTTTTAGATACCTGGATAATTTCTTTACTGGCGTGGCTAAATTGGCCTACCCATGGAATAATCTTCTTAGCTTTAGGGCTTTTAGATTCCTGCTGTAGCAACTGAGCTCGATCTAATGCCATGACTTTCAATTTAGCTTGTTGGAGTAGCTGCGCGGGGTAACCTCTACAGCGGAATTTATGGATCATGGTAGACATTTGTGCCTCAGCTAACTCAGGATCAGATGCAATCCGCCGGATTCGCAATAGTTGGGAGTAGGGCAAGACCCGCTTCAATGAAGGGGGATGAAAACTTGAAAAATGTAAGAGGTTATTTCTATCAGTAGGTTTACTGAACAACGATGTATGAACCTAGCCATCACTGATGGATATATTCACATCAAGATAATGTACTGCTTGCGCACTCATGGTGTAAGTAAATTTAACCGCATTATTATTGTTATTATGTGTATCAATGATCTGTTTTAACCATTCCGGGCTGCCCTTCCATATGATGAGTAAATCATCTATATAACGATAGTAGCTGATAATATCAGCAGCTATCGTAGGGTCATCGAAGAACACCTCCTGTTCGACTTGGAACATGAAGATGTTCGAGTACGATGGGGCCACAGGGGACCCCATCGCACACCCGGTTTGTTCCAAATAAATCTTACCATCAAAAGAAAAGACATTTTGGGTTAGAATCATATACAGCATGTCAAGACAAAATTGGAGGTCAGGACCTTTGTAATCACGGTGGTTATGCAAGAAGCAATGTATTGCCTGCATCCATCTATTATGGGGGATAATGGTATACAAACTCTGTACATCAATGCTGCACAGAATTACCTCCCCCTCAAATCTATTCAACATATGTAATTTGCGTAAAAGCATGTTGGTATCAAGCAAAAAACGAGGATGTGATTGAATACAAGGCTGGAACACCGAGTCGAGGAATAGAGCAATCGGTTGGAACAGGGATTTGGTGGCCGATATAATTGGCCTACCCGGAGGTTTAACTAAAGATTTATGGATTTTTGGAGTAGTATAAAGAAGTGGCATAACAGGAAATTTAGGCAATAATGCATTACGAAGATTACTAGATATAATCCCTGCTCCAACCGCCTCATCCAATCTACTACTCAACTCATTCCTAAACTGCATAGTGGGGTCAGTCTGTAAACGCCTATATGTGGATGAATCTGCAAGTTGTTTATAAATTTCCTCCTTGTATTCGGACAAATCCTGTAGCACAAGGGCACCCCCTTTATCTGCAGGTCTAAATACAATATCACGACAGGATGACAGACTATCTAAGGCTATTTGTTCAGCTCTACTGAGATTATTTCTAATTGCCGGTAAGGTAGAAATACATTTGTCCGACTCAGACTCTAAAAGTCGCATGAATGTCCGGACAGATGCATTATGTGACTGGGGTTCAAAGGTAGATTTAGGTAGAAGATTCTTGAGTTTAGGAGGAATGTCTGAAGTCTCATCAGGCGCAGTAGGATGTCTAGTAAAATGCTCACGTAAGTTGAGCTGTCGATGTAAACGATACTTATCGGCCTTCCACTGCAAAGGATCTTGCCGGCAAGAGGGTATAAAAGATAGTCCACGTGAGAGTACAGATAATTCCACATCGCTTAATTCATAACTGGACAAATTGATTACTAAGTTCTCTGGGTTTTCGCATTCTTGGGCAGTCGACCCACTCTGCCCCTTCCTCTGCCATTGGTGCCCAGGTCTTGTGTGGCGGCGTTGCCTCTTACACCAGGGATCTTGGCCCTGGTGGCCACCCCTAAAGGGTGGGTATGTCGAGATGTCTGAGCAGTTTTGTCGGAATCACTGGTAGTTGAGGTGTATTCATGGGAAGACTCAAGGTCACGGGTACGGTGGGTCCTACATCGAAAAAATTGACGTCTATATTCCCGTTTAGCATTACCATTTACCCATTTGTAGACATTGTGTTGTTCATAGTCAATATCGACTTTCTGCCTTTTAGTTGCTTTAAATTTGATCAGTTCACATTTATGTAGCTGTAGTTGGTCATTAAGCTTGGTGAACCAATCTACCGTCGTTTCTGCCTCTAAATTAACTTTGTGTATGGATTCAAATTCAGTTGCTTTGGCCTTATATACATTCATCTCCATAGTAGATTTCTCAATGATAAGTAGCATCAATTCCATGGAGCAGCGGTTTAAGATGCCGACCCACTTGCGGCAAAACGAGGGGTTATTACGTCCAATTGTGGGGGAGTTACGCACTCGCAACACACGTGGTATCTTTTTAGATCTATAGCATTCTGATAACGGGAGACAATGATAAAAATAATCTATCTCTTTCTTTTTAATTTTTAAAAGGTCATAGTAAAGATCCTCTAAAGATTAAGATTCTTGTTGTTCAAACAGTTTAGCAGAGTATAAAATAGCATCAGATTCAGCTTCTGAATATCCATATAATTCCCCAATAGGGTATTGAGCAAACGACACCCTTGGCTGCTGGTTTCACTGGTTTCATCTGCCATAATAACCACCACCTGCTTGCACTATGATGTATCAAAGCTCCAGCCAGAGAGATAAAAGACTTGAGGACTGGAAAGATCTTTACAAATCACTTCCTATATGCTGATATCCACAAGACATTAGAGGGGACGCTAGGGTGGTACGGTTGTTGGGGGAACCCTACCTGTGGAATACTAGACGTTTCTGAATGTGGAAACATAACTAAACAGCCATAAATGGCAGGAATCACTGAAGAGGAGTAAGATCAGCCAAGAAACAGATATCTTGATGAGTCCATTTATGAAAAAAGTATGTGGTCAGGCAAGAAGGAATCAAGGGTTGTTCCACTGTGGGGCCCTATGGTTTGGAAGTAAGGCAATAAGAATTGACTCTATGATTTCAGATGGATAGAGATAATGATAGAGTAGGAGGTAGACTGGCTAGAATTGGTCTAAGGTGGGGTTTGGTTCAGAATGTGTTGAGGGAGACAGGCAGTTGGTTGCATCAGCCTTAATGTCCACCAGATTATTACAGTTTGAGTAAAAGAGATCAAACTGTGTACAGTGAGTTAATCTATATCGTTTTCCAGGTCACCCAGTAGGTCCATAGGTGTTTTCAGTACTCACTGACACATGTTAAAAGATCTGCAGTTCGATTGACTTATTTCACTTGTGTTTTTGTGAGGAGATCTGGAAAACATGAACTGATTGGGGTACTGAGGACCACATTTGAGAACCTATGTTCTATTGTATCTAGGAAAATTGAGATCTCTTAGTATGCCTTCCAGAACTAGTTTAAAGAGAACATCCATTCAAATTCTATGCCTTTTGTTGGACCAAACAATTTGGTAACTAGTTGCTGAAATAGTTTAAATGTATCAATTGGGACTTTAAGGGGAAATGGTAAATGTGGGAGAAAATTCATTTTTAGATTTGTAATTCTGCCCACCCAAGTTACATGTAGAAGGATATTGTTCCATATGTGAATAATATTGTCTTAAGAAAAAGAGGAAAGTTGTCAGCAAAGAGTTGGTAATTAGTTTTTGTGGGATAAATCCAGAGAGTATTTAAATTTGATATGTTTACCATATGAAATCATACAAGATTTTCCAATGGGCTAATTGTTCTGGAGCAATGTTAAGGCCAATGATTACTGGTTTGATGTGGTTGACTTTGTAATCAGAAATATCACCAAATAAAGGGCAGTTCTCTGAGAATGTTCATGAAGGAAAACAAGTAGGTTGGTTATAAACATCAAAATGTCATCCATATATAAATAATTATTTTGTTATATAGGGTCAACAGCAATGCCAAATTTGTCAAATTGTTGACAGAGTTTGATGAACGTTTTATTATTTTATTGTAACAAAAAAATTATATTTTTTTAGTATTTGTTTGTTTTTTTCTCTATGACTCAACTATGTTTATGCCATCCACTACATGAGTGCTCAATGGGGGGAATTCAAATATTTGAAAAGTCGGTTGGGTGTCTATTTTTTCCTGTCTATTAGATAGGAAAAAACAGACTCCCAAATGACATTTTAAACAATTGAATATCCCCTTATGTGTAGAGGTTGCAGTGTTGAGTGTACTCTCTTTTATGTGTCCTAAAAGTGGACTTCCATATCACTTTTTTATCCTTGTAGATCATATGGATAATACAAATAACTGTTAGGAGGCAGAAAAACAGCATGACGATAACATCATAGTTAGGGCCAGATGTACTAAGCCTTGGAAAGGGATAAATTGCATGGTGATAAAGTAACAACCAACCGGCTCCTAACTGTCACTTTTCAAACCCAGCATGTGACATGGTAGTTAGGAGCTGATTGGCTGGTTCTTTATCACCTTGAAATTGATCACTTTTCAAGGCTTAGTACATCTGGCCCTAAAAGTCGTAACGTGGGCTGTTACAGCATTGTTTTCTGTCCTTTACTGAACTCCAAAGCCAAATAGAGATGAGTACAGAACAAAGAATAGAATGGTTGAGTCATCGATGCTTGGAAAGAGATAAAGGGGAGAGAGATAAAGTGCCAACCAATTACTGTAGCCATTAACTCATTTTTCAAACACAGCCTGTAACATTTCAGTAAAAAGCTGACTGGTTGGTACTTTGGGTTCAGTAGGGAAAGCAGACGGCCGGGATCCTGACGTTCGAAATACCGACGTCGGGATCCTGATTGCGAAGTAGCCGACAGGGGTGAGTAAGGGGTGTTATAACCTCTCCCCTACCCCTAACCCTAATCCTCCATACCCACTGCCTAACCCAAACCTCCCCCTTAGTGCCTAACCCTAACCTTCCCCCCTTATGTGCCTAAACCTAACCTCCCATACCCGCTGACTAAACCTAATCCTCCTGCCCTGCAGCCTAACCCTAACCCTTGGAGGGAGTGCTTAACCTAAACCCCCCCCCACCCGGATACTAATCCTAACCCTCCCGGTGCGCAGCCTAACCCTAACCCTCCCCCCGCAGCCTGAACCATACCCCCATCCCACAGCTTACCTCTTTAGTGGCGCGGTGTCAGGATGTTCGGCATCCCAGCTGTTGGGATTGCGACGCTGGGATGTCTACCTATTCGAGATGCCGGTGTCGGCATTCTGAATAGTGTTGGGATTCTGGCATCAGTGTTCTGACTGCCGGGATCCCAACAGGCGGGATCTTGACTGCATCACAGTGATTTATCTCTCTCTACTTTATCATTGTCCAAGGTTATATACATTTCCTCTAGAGCTTCATCAGCTAATAACACCACCAGGTGATAGAACCTCCACTTATAAACAACTCTACCTCTCTCCAACCCTACAGTTTAGTAATATGCACAAGGGCTGCCCAGTTCAAAATTCTCAAAAAGCCTGCTTGATCTGTCACCACGTCACCGAGAGTAACTTCAGATAAATAGAATGGGAAGCCTATCTGCAAACCAAACGTCAATGCCATAAAAAACGTTTTTGGTTTTGTCTTAGTTATCGGCAATATTGTAGATGAGAAGAAGATGGACAATATTTTGTATCAAAACCAGAACATTTTATTTTCTTACTTTTTCTTTATATTTATTTTAACATATAAGATACACACTGGGTAAGTCATTACTAGTTTTAGACATTTGGTTGATTAAGATTACACTTATTACAGGTGTAAAATAAAATTCTATAAACAAGAGGTAGGTAGAATGCTGCTCTATAGCTGTTGTGTCCAAACGAAGGGCCTAATTCAGTAAGGAATGCAAATTCTGCTAATTAGAATTTGCAATCCTTTGGAGCGCATGCTGGAGGCCGCCTATTGCTGGGCAAGGCCGCACCGCAATCTAACCGGAGCCTCCCCCGATGTACAAGCCGAAATTGCGAACGCATCACAATTTCTGCTTGTTAGCAGAAACTAAGCAAGCCTCCTGTTGTCGCGGTTTAGCTGCACCTGCTGGAGGCCCACCGCCATCTTCCCGATCGCAGTGGCTGCGTGTGATGTCATGCAGCCAACATGATCACGCCCCCGATATGCCGCCATTTGGCCGCCTCTGCCCCCATTCGCACTGGCAGCCTCCCCAACGCTCCGCCTCCTCCCTGGAAATGGAGCGTTACCTGCCCACCCCCGCCCCGCGACCACCTCTGCCTGATTGACAGGCAGAGGCAATCGCATTTTCTGCGGCTCCCTCGCAGAAAATACGGGCCCATGCGCAGGATGGGGGCTGTGCATGCGCCCGTATCTTTGTCTCATAATTTTCTTTTGGATCGCACACTGCCATCCAGTCTGAATTAGGCCCAAAGACCTTTAATTCTGTTGACATTTTCCTGAAATCTGGGGGTATATTTACTAAAGGTCGATTATGTTTGTTTTTGTTCGATTTTTGATCGATGTCAAATCGATTTTAATTGATGTTGGGCTTCCAGGGTTAAAACAAACATTTATTAACATTTAAAAATGAATATAAAAAATCATCTGCTAGTAAATGTGTGTTTTAACCCTGGAAGCCAAACATCGATTAAAATCGATTTGACATCGATCTAAAATCGAACAAAAACAAACATAATCGACCTTTAGTAAATATACCCCCTGGAGAGTAGGGGATATTGTATAAAAATCATGCCCCTACACTATATCACATATTTGATAAATACTGCATATATTGAAATATGTAAGTATCATAAACAGAAAATTAGTCATATTTGGCCATGTTTATTAGGGTTTACCGGTGGCCAGAATGTTCTCCAGAGTACATGCCGAGATTCAGCTCAGCAATCCTTAAAGCAGAAGCTTTTCATTTATTCACCCATAGACAGACACTGATTGGGCTACAGATCCGATGGCAGCTGCGCAGGGTCACATGACTCCGTAGCCATGTTATTGGCTCTATAACATAATCCAAATCAGTGACTGCAACAAGGTGAGTAAATTAGTAAATCCCCATTTTGTAGTAATTTGCTGATTGCGAGAACAATGGGACTGATCAAGATGTTTCGTAAATTGGAACATGTCGCAGTCTGAGTGCCTGTGAAGACGCGCAGGATGAGCTGCTCTCCCCAGACACAGAGTCCTCTCCAGTAGCAAGTAAGATTGGAACCAGTGGCTGGTCCAGAATTGGGGCTGTCATCCCAAACTGACTCAATGGCAGTTGGTGTGGCTCCCCTATTTGAACTTTAAACTGCGCTGCAGCCCCTCCACTGATCGCAAATTTTAATTAATGCATGCCCAGAAAATGCCATCTGAAAAGCCATGTCTGTGTTTACCCGACCACCCCCTGTTACCATACCCAAACACTGTTTTCCCGTCACTCCCTGTTGCATCTAATTCTTCAGTAATCGCAATTCTCTGTGTGTGCGCACTGCGGCTCGGTAAGAAAGCATTGACCGATTTGCGTACAATAGCTGCTTTGCGGCTGCATCTGAATTAGACCCAATGTCCACCACTGATCTGTACATAAAATGTAATTACATTACAATGCCAATCATTTCAGTTTTAGACAAGGTGTAAAACATTTTATAGATAAACATAAACAGATAATAAATACATATTTTTAAGGAACACAAATTAATCTGTCATACAGTAACAAGAATACACAAACTTTGAGAACAAATGTTATAAGATAATTCTGAAATCCCATTTAGAAGCCAAGAAAGGACGTGCAAATTAGCAAGACTCATTAGTCTGCCTGAACATGAAGACCTGAAAAATAAAGAAATAAAAATTGTCAACTCTAACCGCAAAGAGGTTTTAGCTTCAGGCAATACAATAGAGAGCTTTAAGAAAGCTGGAAGTATGCCACAGTTCCATAAACCTATTATTGTGTGGCTATTATATATAATAACAGATGGGGGTGTACTTCAAGCAAGCTGACATCACAATAAAGTGGAAGATTTAGAGGGTATTCATTTAGTTTAAAAGGAATTAGGTGCATGGCCACTGTAGCTTTTTATGCATGAATAGAAAATATTATATTATCATATTATCTATCATAGAAGCAGGACTCAAAATCATATTTTAGGATGCTAAGTTGCACTTATGAGCCTCAAAATATACTAGTATCTCGCAAAACATATTTTTAAATTAAAAAATAAATAAATTCCAGATGCCAAATAATAATCAGGAATCACCAACACAACGAGGTGGAGAAACGCGTCAAAGACTTTTGCTGCTACACAGCGCCATCACGTGTGGCAATTTTGTTCTGCTCTTTTATACTTATTTTCAAATGTAAATAGGAACATCAGGTATGCATTCCGAAATATTACCCTTTAGAAAGCTGGGCTATTGGAGGCTGAGAGTACAAAGCACTTATATTAATATTGCTTGATTGCTAATGCTTTCCTATTAACGTTGCTTGGGATGACTTTCTGCTATTACCTATTAGGATAAAGAACTTATATTAACATTGGAGGTCATTCCGAGTTGTTCGCTCGCAAGGCGATTTTAGCAGAGTTGCTCACGCTAAGCCGCCGCCTACTGGGAGTGAATCTTAGCTTCTAAAAATTGCGAACGATGTATTCGCAATATTGCGATTACAAACTTCTTAGCAGTTTCTGAGTAGCTTCAGACTTACTCGGCATCTGCGATCAGTTCAGTGCTTGTCGTTCCTGGTTTGACGTCATAAACACACCCAGCGTTCGCCCAGACACTCCCCCGTTTCTCCAGCCACCCCTGCGTTTTTTCCGGAAACTGTAGCATTTTTTCCCACACGCCCATAAAACGGCCTGTTTCCACCCAGTAACACCCATTTCCTGTCAATCACACTACGATCGCGGGAGCGATGAAATAGCCGTGAGTAAAAATCCTAACTTCATAGCAAATTTACTTGGCGCAGTCGCAGTGCGGACATTGCGCATGCGCACTAAGCGGAAAATCGCTGCGATGCGATGAAATTTACAGAGCGAACAACTCGTAATGACCACCATTGTTTGGATATTATTACAGCTTCTTTACTAACAATGGGGGTTATTGAGGTTTCTAGGCAAACCAAAAAAAGCACACTAATGGACCAAACCATGCGGCACTGCAGGTGGGTCAGTCGTAACATGTGCAGAAAAAGCTAGATTTGGGTGGGTTATATTGTTTCTGTGCAGGGTAAATACTGGCTGCTTTATTTTTACACTGCAATATTGATTTTGGTTTGACCCCACCCCACCCCACCCAACTCTAACTCTCTCTGCACATGTTACAGCGACCCCATCTGCAGTGCAACCTGGTTTTGCCCTTCAGTGTGCTTTTTCGGTTTGCTATCAAACCTGAATAAGGCACAATGGCCCTCATTCCGAGTTGTTCGCTCGCAAGGCGAATGTAGCAGAGTTACACACGCTAAGCCGCCGCCTACTGGGAGTGAATCTTAGCTTCTTAAATGTGCGACCGATGTATGCGCAATATTGCGATCACAAACGAGTTAGCAGTTTTTGAGTAGCTTCAGACTTACTCTGCCTGTGCGATCAGTTCAGTGCTTTTCGTTCCTGGCTGACGTCATAAACACACCCAGCGTTCGCCCAGGCACACCCACCGTTTCCCCGGCCACTCCTGCGTTTTTTCCGGAAACGGTAGCGTTTTCAGCCACACGCCCCTAAAACGCCGTGCATCCGCCCAGTAACACCCATTTCCTGTCAATCACAATGCGAACGTCGGAGCGATGAAAAAGCCGTGAGTAAAATTACTTTCTTCATAGTAAAGTTACTTGGCGCAGTCGCAGTGCGAACATTGCGCATGCGCACTAAGAGAATTCTCACTGCGATGCGATGAAAATCTCCGAGCGAACAACTCGGAATGAGGGCCCATGCTTGGAATTCTCTCTGTTGTTACTTACTAGTTACAGAATATGTGTTAAAGTATCAGGTAATTCTGTTCTGCAATATTATAACCATATACAGCTGATCAGTATTTTTCTAATTATACTACCAATTCTTTTTTCAGGACTTTACTTGTGTATTGAACTCTGGCCAATTAGTGATATTACTGATTGCTAGTAATGTATTTCTGGTAATTAACTTTTATTATTATTTGATTAAGTTCCATACCTTGCTCTATGGGGGTCATTCCGAGTTGATCGCTAGTGCATTTGTTCGCAGCACAGCGATCAGGCTAAAAATGGCAATTCTGCGCCTGCGCATGCGTATGTGGCACAATGCGCACGTGCGACATACGGGCACAACGAACGATGCACTTTTGCACAGGGTCTAGCGGTGCATTTCAGTCGCACTGGTTGCCGCAGAGTGATTGACATGAAGTGGGCATTTCTGGGTGGCAACTGACCGTTTTCAGGGAGTGTTTGGAAAAATGCAGGCGTGCCAGGGAAAACGCAGGCGTGGCTGGGTGAACGCAAGGCGTGTTTGTGACGTCAAATCCGGAACTGAACAGTCTGAAGTGATCGCAAGCGCTGAGTAGGTTTTGAGCTACTCCGAAACTACACAAAAATGTTTCTGCAATACAACTGTTCGCACTTCTGCTAAGCTAAAATACACTCCCAGTGGGCGGCGGCATAACGTTTGCACAGCTGCTAAAACTGCTAGCGAGCGAACAACTCGGAATAACCCCCTATGTCTTTAGTAAATAGCCAGATTTTAGAACTCATTTTTTTAGTGTATGTTTTTAAATACCATGCAAATTACAGAACATCAGACCTTGCCCGGTTTCATAGATCCTTACCCCGCACACACATCCTATTACACTTAAAAATGTTAAGATTGCCAGAACCAGGACAGCAACTTCCCATCCTCTAAGTGAGTCATCTAGGAAAAGAAGAGAAAGATTATCTGCAGTCTTATAACTCTGAGGGTGGCCTTTGTGTGTACTAGATGCTTAGTTTGTTTTTATCACTATCCATGTGTCACCTTATGGATGGATAAGATAAATCTCACAATTTACAATTAACTAATTACATACATTGGGCCTGATTCTAATGGGCCCTATACTACATTGGCCGATCTGCCGCCGAGCTGCCGGATGGCGGATACGGGCGACGGGCGACCCGGCGGAAGGGGGGGGGGGCAGTGACGGGTGGAGTGAAGTTACTTCACTCCCCCCGTCACACGGCTCCATAGAACTGCAGGCAAATATGGAAAAGATCGTCCATATTGGCTTGCATGCACAGCCGACGGGGCACCAGCGATGAACGAGCACGGGGCCGCACATCTTTCATCGCTGGTGCCTCCACACTGCATGATATGAACGTTATCTCGCTCATTAATGAACGAGATCGTTCATATCGAGCGGTGATGTCGGCCAGTGTGTAGGGCCTATTAATTGGATGGAAGTCCAAAATTGGATGAATCTTGCAAGAAAGAGCACAGGGCCTAATTCAGACCTGATTGCTGCTGTGCGTTTTTGTAGAGCGCTGTGATCAGACAGCCACCGCCCATAGAAAGTGACCACCCCCCCACCGTGCAAGTGTGCGAATGCATGTGTAAACTGTACGAAAACTTTGCCAGACAGCGGACATCGGCAAATCCGTTCACAACTCACTCACCATCGAATGATTTTTCCAGTCTGTGCAGTCTATGCGTAACTCCAACAGTGCGATACAAACCGGCTAAGCGGGCCGGAGCGGATGTCCCACACCCGCCCTAAAAACGCTTGGGAACACCAGCGTTTTCCCTGACACTCCCAGAAAATGGCCAGTTACCACCCACAAACGTTCACTTCCTGTCAATCACCTCGCAAAAGCCTAGCGATCAAAATTTTCGCACCATTCTGTCGCTGTTTGGCGTCATGCCTGTGCATTGCGGTGCATACTCATGCGCAATCATTCGATAATTGGCTGCTGTGCAATTTCACACAACAGTGATCAGGTTTGAATCGGGCCCACAGACAGCAGATGTGCTTCTCTGTGCATATACACCTTCATGGAGGATACAAGAGCAGACAGTTTGCTCCATGCAAGGACCAAATGCTCTGTCCGTGAAGTGGGTGTTTCTGGGCACCAACTGGGCATCTACTGTGCGGATGCCTGTAATAGATCCGTCTCATAGGACTGTCTTGCGTTTGCCATGGGCATGTAGCCATACTTGCGTGCTTGTTTAAGGGGTCTACCAAGTTATGCCGGCTGTCGGGATCCCGGCGCCCAGCATACTGGTGCCAGAATCCCGACCGCCGGCATGCTGGGAGTGATGCAAGCGCAAAAGAGCCCTTTACGGGCTTGCTGTGCTCGACACATTGTGGGCACGGTGGTGCACTACGCGTGCCGCGCTATTTATTCTCCCTCCAGGGGTGTCGTGGATACCCTAAGAAGGAGAATAGTTGTTGGTATACCAGCTGTCGGGATCCCGGAGATGGTATGCTTAGTGTCGGGATCCCGACATCCAGTATATCAAATGCCTCCCTTGTTTAAGAAGTATGTACGGTGAAGAGATGCCATTTTGATGACTTTCCTACATTCTATTAGTAGCTAACTAGCTATAGTTAGTATTATATTTTATGGGGGGCTACTTAGCCAATGTCCAGTTTTAGGGGTTTATTCATGAAGCAGTGAAAAGTGTGGAGAAGTAAGCCTATGGAGAAGTTGCCCATGGCAACCAATCAGCTGCTCCGTACAATTGTATAGTATGCAAATTATAAATGGTACTTCAATGCTGATTGGTTGCCAGGGGCAACTTCTCCATTGGCTCACTTCTCCACCCTTTTTTCACTGCTTCATGAATAGACCCCTGAATTCCAAACAGCTATTTATCTTTTAACCCCTATGAACAGGCAACTGTCACAAACTCGTTCTGTCTTCCTCGGAATAACATACTGTAATTCTAATTTATGAGAGTATGACCATGATAAATATTTTTTCAGCCTTACTGCAGTATCTATGTAATATTTTTTACAGGAGCATAGCACAAAGAAATACACAATATAAATCTAGGTAGGAATAAAACATTATTTTTGCAATTTGTAAGTGTAACATGTTCATTTAAATATTCTTTTCGGCCAGAGGTGCGAGTTGCCGGCCGAATGCAGATGTCTTTTTAAAGAGGCAGTCATTTACAAGTCATGGTTTGTGTGGTCACATTTTGTCAGCATTAATCTATATTGTTAGAAGTATACAATTGAATGTGTTTATTCTTACCATTCGTGGAACTTGCTGATGAGGTGCTCTGCAGAGATACAGCTGAAATGAAAACAACAATTATATTTCTAGCCATGATCATCAAAGCAGGAATTATTTTCCTAAATGTTTAAAAAACATTATTATTATTATGAGATTACATCAGTTGGGACTCAGACTTTTGTGGGATTTGCTAGGGATGTTGGGGGTCATTCCGACCCGATTACTCGCTGCAGTTTGTCGCAGGGCAGCGATCGGGTCGGAACTGCGCATGCTTTCGTTGCCTAGCGATCATCTCTGAGACAGAGGCGGTCACTGGGCAGGAGGCGGTGTTAAGGCGCCGTTTAGGGGGAGCGGTCCGGCCAACGCAGGCGTGGCCAGACCGTTGGGGGACGGGCCGCCGCGGCTGCGTGACGTCTCACGCAGCCGCTGCGGCCAGCGTCAGTGACAATTAACTCCCAGCCAGCCGCAGGAGCTGCGCTGGCCGGGCGTTACTCCTCAAATGCTGTGTGATGCTTTTGTACTTGTGCGGGGAGGGGGCTGCACTGACATACGGGGCGGACTATCCCTGTGCTGGACGTCCCCCCACATGTCAGGGAAGAAGATCATAGCTGTGCTAAATTTAGCACAGCTACGATCAACTCGGAATGACCCCCGTAATTAATATCCCATTGCTCAGGATCCTGACAGTCACAATGCAGGCAGCGGCATCTCGGCGGATCCACTTGGTAAGTATTAGGGTTAGGTTTAGTCTTAGCAATAGGCACTAGGGGAGGGTTAGGGTTACACTGTGTGTGTATGAGGGGGTAGGCTACAGGAGGGGAGGGTTAGGGTTAGGCTGTGGAAGGGGTGGATTAGGGTTAGGATTAGGGTTAAAATACCTAATCCATTGGAATGCCACTGTCAGCATTCTGACCACTGGAATCGTGTATGCCGGGATATTGATTTGTTCGTATACAACTAGCTTTACAATCCCTCTTTCCGCTCTTCATAATGTAAAATGCCTTAATACTTGCTCACATGCATGCAGTTTAGGACTCTAATGTTGCATTTTATAGGGGTTGAGTAAGAAATGTTGACATGAGAATGCTAACATGCCATAATGCCAACATTTACCATGTTGACATTCATCATGTAGACAATGATGAAATGTTGACATGTTAGAATGTCAACATTTCGTCCTGATGTCCCAGTGATGACTTACCTTCTCTTGGATGCTGCAGTGGCTCCAGCTGCATCAGTCATGGGATTGTCACTTCAGGGTGAGACCTCCAATCCTCCAGGGTTCGGGTAAGTATTTCTTGGCTATCCATAACCCAAATTCCTACTCCTAACATCCCAGCAGCCTTACCCTAACTTCCCCCCACAGTCTAACCCTAAGGTCAACATTCTGACAATGTTGACATCTCACCTGTTGATGCTTTGACTACATTATGTTTTATAGGTAGAGGTACAGTAGCTAGAGGTATCTGCAATAAGGAACTTGATTTTGTTGCTAAATGTCAAAATGTGATGCACAGTAATTGTGAGGGAGGACGAGAGATAGTAAAATGCCTTTTTAGACTGACAAATATTTTGCATCATGTAAAAGTAGGTGCTAAATAATGAGGCTTTCAGTCTTATTATCTCTTTCAGAGGCATAAAAATAGGTAAAACTTTAAAAAGTTCTTTACATGTAAAATAATAATAATAATAATAATAATAATAATCATAGCAATTTTAAATACATGGTTTATCTTAGGGACAGTGTATAAAACGGGATGTAGTTATGTGACCGGCGGTCTACTGACCACTATATACTGAACCCTGAAAATCCTGACTGTCGGCATGCCAACTAACAGGGATTATTCCCACTCGTGAGTTTCCATGACACCCATAGAGTGGGAATAGAACCTGTAGCGAGCCCAGTGTGCCACCAAGCCCGCATGGGGCTTTTTTGCGCTCGCCGGCATTCTGAGTCCGGGAACCTGGTGTCGAGAAGCTCACCGCCGGGATCGGATTCCAAAGGCTTCTCAATATACTTTTCCTTACACGTGCTTATTTTCTTAGAGGCTTCAGGGATCATAGGGGTCAATCCAATTAGCTGCAAAGGGTGCAAAGTGCCGTTTCCGCTGCATTTAAATTCTGGCAACGGCAACCAATCTCGCACCCTTCACAGCCAGGATTGTGACTAAATTCGATCAAAATTGCTTGGACCTCTATGGGGTGGTGATCACTTTTGTAGGAATTCGGGCTACCGTAAAGTGATGACTTGCACCCGCGAGATCATTGCAGCTAATTGGAATGACCCCATAGTCTGGAGTCTGAATGTAAACTGTTGCACATGGTTGTTGCTTATTGAACAAGCCCCTCTGACAATGGCGAGAGTAAGATTCTTGAAGGTTCACAGATTTGTAAGATGGTAAAATTAGTTCTCCAAAAATATTTTTGTTTAATTACTTACATTTACTAAGAAACTTAAAGTGGATTACTATATTATTACCCCATCACATCTCATTCTTTCAAGTAAATAAGAAAAAAAGGGCTTCTTCCAATATTCCATGTATGAAGCTGAAGTTAAGACACAAGTAGAAGTTATATGTTTTATAGTGAAATGCGTCAGCTCTGTAATATCAGCAGTTATACTGTGGCTGATGTTGTCTCTCATAGAGGGTATTACCACTCTCTGCTGTGTATACAGACTTCTAGCTAAATGGAAATGCAATGTTCTTATTTTTTATTTGTATACTCATACTGTATATAAACAGGCAAAAGGGTGGAACAAACCAACTATGGTATGCATGTGTTAATATTGAAAATGTTAAAATATGGGGAAAAAATCATGTTAATATATTTATTAATAAAGATTAACATGATTTAAATATAGACAAGTGTTGAAATTATAGATATTGATTAGCTAGATTCATATAGGGCATAGTAAGTCACTATATCACCATGATGTATTTAGTTTGATCATTTTTGCAGTTACTAAATGACCATCCCTTGTTAATTCCTCTGTAAATCTCATACATTCCCCCAATCATTCCAGCATTCTGATCTATGTTACCTGACAGCTGCAAGCCCAATATGACAAGAATAGCTACAGTCCACTGTTCAGATTTACGTCGGCAGATTCCAGACGCCATCATAAAATGTTCAGTTTCAACCTCCAAACCTATTCCAGGAGCAACTTCTCAAAGTTTCTGTTCCCTTTACTTAAAAATGTGGTTTATATATATAGATAACATTATGTCTGGCACCATCATTAACCAAGTGAATGTGTCTCAGATAATCATATGCGTAAACACATATTCACATGGACAGTAATTAGTAGTCTACAATACTTGCAATCAAGAAGCTATTTTGACATGTTTCTGATTAAAGTCACCCAGAAAGCACTTGCCAGAATTATATATGTTGAAATGCAATTCTAGACATCTGGTTATTATCTATAATAAATGCCTTGCAAAGGTTTCCCAATAGTAAGCAGTGAAGAATTAGGGAACTCGGAAGGTTATGAAGTTACACATACAACAGTTCAATACGTCAGCAGTAACTTGTAAGTCTATACATTGTAGAAAGTAATGCAATAATCCTGTGGAGCACAATGGGTGGGATGTCTAAAAATAGAGACGTGCGGGTTCCGATTTATCCAGATTTACCTGGATTTACTCGGATCTCAAAACGGCATCTTATTGGCTATCGGCTCTCACAAGTTTTGAATAGCCAATAAGATAAATCCGGATAAATCTGAATTTGGATAAATTTGGCGAAAAGAACAGAGTAAATACGAACCCGCACATCTCTATCTAGAAATACTTTAAATACAGAGTAAAACTTTTGTAATATTTAAAACTATTTGTAATAACTTACTTTATAAAACCTTTATGTGGTAACAATTTTAACATTTTTAAATACTAAACAAAAGTCAAGGGTCAAATAAACATATCAAGGGGCTTAGGTTTTAGCACTAGGGAGAGGTTAGGGTTAGGTTACAGGGAGGAGGTTAGGGTTTTAGCACTAGGGGGAGGTTAGGGTTAGGTTACAGGGAGGAGGTTAGGGTTAGGCACTAGGGGGAGGTTAGGGTTAGGTTACAGGGAGGGGTTAGGGTTAAGCATTAAGGGGAGGTAAGGGTTAGGTTACAGGGAGGGGGTTAGGGTTGGGCACTAGGGGGAGGTTAGGGTTATGTTACAGGGAGGAGATTAGGGTTTAGCACTAGGGGGAGGTTAGGGTTAAGTTACCGGGAGGAGGTTAGGGTTTACCACTAGGGGGAGGTTAGGGTTAGGTTACAGGGAGGAGGTTAGGGTTTACCACTAGGGGGAGGTTAGGGTTAGGTTACAGGGAGGAGGTTAGGCACTAGAGGAAGGGTCATGGACAGGGATTAGGGTTAGGGATAGGGGGACTGTACTTACCAGAATGCTGGAGTATCAGACGACTCTGAAAGAAGTGACGGTTGGGTCCCCAACTGGAGCTGTTGGAGCTTCCAGTAGCAGGTTAGTCTTCGTAGGGCCATCAGGGAGGATATATTGACATTCTAACATGTTGACATTTCATCAGTGTCTACGTTATGTATGTTGAAATGGTAAATTTGGACATTATGACCATGTCGTCATTATGCATGTCAATATTATGACTGCTGACATTACGACTGTTGACATACGTTATCATACCACTCCCACCTAACACTGAAGTCATTCTGTATTCAGCTACTTCATAATTACTCCCATATACCTGGAATAAAACTATGACTGTTTGAGGCTACAGTGGTGGGGTGTGAACATAAGACCAATCAATTATGACAGGCATTGTATATACAAAGCAGGGTTCCCCATCTTCAATCCCCAAGGTAGCCTAACAGTGCATGTTTTCCAGTTCCCCGCACAGCATCACAAGTGAAATAATTAGAACCCCTGTGCATCTTTAACATGTGTCCACCAGTAATGAATACACCTGTGCACCAACTAGGAGATCTGAGAAACATACACTATTAGAGGTCCCTGTGGACTGGAGATGGGAAACACAGTTCTAATAATATAATGAGTTTTGAAGGAATAAACTGAAATCAAATCAAGAATCAAGGAACTCAAGATGTCTTACAATGCATACCGCATGGGAAAAGGCAGAAGAACTGTTTATGGAGTAATGTAAGGAGAACTTGGAGCAAAGTAAAGTGAAATATACAAAGGGATTATTTTACTGCTCTAACATGTTTGTGATAGAACATGGGAATACAGTCAAAGGCTAATTCCACTATTAATAATTTATTTTTGAGTAAAATTCTATGGGGTCTATTCAATTGAAGTTGGAATTGCCGTCAAGTCAGAAAGACAGCACTTTCCGACTTTTTTAGGTTGAATCAGGATTCAACATATTCAACTCAGTTACCATTTTTCCGACTTGTCAGAAAACACGTGGATCGGCGGATTACCCCCGGATCCACGTACTTTATCTGATTTGTGGGCATTTCCGACAGGTTTTTGGCCCGTTATTGACAATGCCAATCTGACTTTAAAAAAAGTCGGAACGGCATTGTCGAAAACCGGCTAAACCTGTCGGGAATGCCCAGAAATTGAATACTGAACTGTCTGATCCTCTTCTTCGAATTGAATAGACCCCTACATGTTAAACATAAATACTAAATTTACGTACTCTATTCTAGTAATTCCCCAATAGTGAACAGAAAATCTATAATAGG
The DNA here is from genome assembly GCF_028390025.1 of Pseudophryne corroboree. Lineage (NCBI taxonomy): Eukaryota > Metazoa > Chordata > Amphibia > Anura > Myobatrachidae > Pseudophryne > Pseudophryne corroboree. The sequence goes on from NC_086451.1 coordinate 428,393,413, forward strand.
CTGGATATACATTCTGTCTTGCATGTTGATGGTTTTGCAAGATTCAAACACCAACCAAAATAATTAAAGATAAACCACAGAGTGTTCGCAATGTTTTGTTGACTTGATTATAGATGTGCAATGGGGCTTCATCGACATACTGTAGCTTCCTACACACTGACCACTCATTTGATTTGGACGCTTCTGAATACACGTTACCAGCAAGTTGGTTAGAAGTACTTGGCTCCTGTGGAACATTTTTATTGGCCTACAAAGGGTAGGTGGTTGTACAGTATGTATTATAGGTGATGCGTGTAGATGTGTCCTCATATATTTGGCCTTAATACATCATGTGTTGCAAGATGCGTTGCTTGAGTGAGTCGCCAGGTCTCATATGAGTCTGCTTTTGACAAATATCTTCATCATAAAATGAGTCTTAGTTGCAATGCATCTAGAACGCACTATGAAACTGTGCTGATTATTTTGATAAGCAACACTTGTATATCTGTGTGCGACTGAGTCTGTATACAGTATGCAGCACAATGGATGTTGGAGTGGAAAAAACACAGCTGAAGCATCGTTGCAGAGTCAGAGACTCAGTTGCACAAAGATACACACTTGGCACATATAACATTCATGGGGGTATGGGTCATAGGGTCGACATGCACTAGGATGACAGTCATTAGGTCGACCACTATTGGTCGAGAGCTGAAATAGGTCAGGTCGACACAGTCATTAGGTCGACATGAACAAGGTCGACATGGAAAATGTAAACATGAGGTTTTTTTTGTTTTTTGGTGTCGTTTTCATTGTGAAATGACGAGGAACCCCTATTAGTGCACCGTGTCCCCTCACCATGCTTCGGGCAAGGTGTGACCACTGCGCTCGGCATAGGTTATTATGCCCAATCGTAGTCCACGTGGATCATAAAGTATGAAATAGTAAAAAAAACGAAAAACAAAAAAATAGAAAAATGCATGTCGACCTTTTTCCACGTCAACCTTGTACATGTGGACCTAGTGACATGTCGACCTAGTGACAATGTCGACCCAAGTGTGGTCGCCCTAATGACCATATCCCGTATGAAGCCGTATCTATTGCATGTTTGGATTCCATCTTATTACCCTGCTATTTCTGTCTGGTGATTGGCTATCATACCCTACCCTCTGTTTGGCCTGATCTTTAACTGCTACTGGTTGTGGCTCTACTGATTACTGCCTGCCCTAACCATTGCCTGCCCTGACCACTGCCTGAACTGTATTTTTGGATTCCCTGGTCTGCGTGAGTACTTAATTTATACCAATGCTGTGAATGCTTTATTTTTACCACTGGACCAACATCATATCTGGTTTGGGTTGGGTAGGGAATCCCGGTGGCCTACATCCCTGCCACAAATATTTTTCTGTTCTAGCTCCAATCTTACATTTAGATTTCTACTCCCATGTGTACAAGACCTGAACACAGAGTAACATTGATCACATTAGCTCTATGGGACGCAGGGCTACTAATGCTACAACCCACAATCATCCTGATCTTAGGTGGTTAAATAGTAATTAAACATTCCCTGGCTATATACAGGGATACAAAGGCACCTGGGTCTAAAACTGATCTCAGGCTGACAAGGGAGGCTCAAGTACATCCTCAAGATAGTGGGAGAAACCCTTTAGTGCAGGGCAACATAATATAACCGGGTGGTTCTGGCTTTATATGGTAATATCATATATAATGGTTTATGGTAGAACAAACTGTGTGGTACCCCTAATATTTCAGCATCTGTACAGTTTCATTTCAAGACTTCTACAATTAAATAGCACAACATGCCCTCAGTATATGTAGGAGCAGTTCAAGGATGAAGACCTCAATGTACTAAAGTCAAGTGCTGGAAAAACTTATAAATAAATTATTTTATTTTGCATGTGACCTAGATACATGAATTGTATATGTGTGTCCGGGAGAATTAAATCCATAGTATGCAAAAACAATAGATCTCAAATTGGCACTACAACTCAATAGTGCAGCAGCGTCTGCTGGAATGGTCACCTCCACTCACAATAAAGTCCACAATAAAAGTTCACAATTTGCAGACACGCGCTCCTTCTGGAATAACTCAGGATAGATACCCCTGGCAATCTTCAGACAGTTCTACAATCTTTAGATCAAAGGTGGTAGGTCTTCAGAATACCGACTCCCCTTGTTCATATCCCTCAAACTGAACAAAAGTGAGGGATAATAGTGAAGTACAGTTTATTAGGATAATATATAAAACAGCTATAATAAAATAAATCCAACAGCAAATCCACCACAATTCTAGGTAAAGGTTTGCGTACCAAAATACGTGGGGTGTCATACAATTCCCACCCATAAGCGCTCATATAACGATACTCAGGTACCTCCTGGGATAACAGCACCCTTTTACCGCTGGCCAGGCATCTTTGTTCACATAGTTGGTCTGCCGTCAGTCTGTCCTAGATACCACGTTTAACGCGTTTCAGCTCCTGAGAGCCTTTTTCAAGGTGTGCTTTACTGTCTCACAGTACTGAGGTCATGGGTTCGATTCCCACCATGACCCTGTGTGGAGTTTGTATATTTTCCTCGTGCTTGCATGGGTTTCCTCCGGGTAATCTAATTTCCTCCCACAATCCAAAATATACTGGTAGTTCAATTGGCTTTCAACAAAAATTAACCCTAGAGTGAATGTGTGTGCGTGTACACATGGTAGGGAATATAGATTGTAAGCTCCACTGGGTCAGAGACTGATGTGAATGGCCAATATTTATCTGTAAAGTGCTGTGGAATATGTGTGCGCTATATAAATAACTGGTGATAAATAATAATATATACATTTTATATAAAAAAATAATTGAGATAAGAGAATGAGATGAAAAAATAATCCTTTTACCATCTCTCCCCAAATCCTTAGTTCAGTGTTAAAAATGATCCAGAAAGCCAAACAGCAGACAATTAGGAGTTTCAATATTTTGTTTATTATATTATATTACGTACAACATTCGGGTTATGTTTCAATTTTATATCTGAACATAAGTTTACACCAGAGGAACGGTTATCTCTGATGAAGTCTTCTCCGAAGTTTTGAAACTGTCCTGGACTCTTGGTGTTCACAAGCCATACTGTATGGGCCACTGAAGCAAGCATAGGACACTAGTGATCAGTGTGTTACAGCTCAGTCATTTTTACCACGCTGAGTGCAGCTGGTTACACAATAGTATATTGTAGAGGAAAAAAGAAGTAGTACTGTATCTGTTGTACTGGGAACAATTATGAAGTTCAAAGTATGAGAACTGCCCCTATTATATTGTAATGTCTTTATATACTATTACTAATTAGGGGGAGCTACCTCGGGGATGGCGGTCATTAGGTCGACATGAGTTAGGTCGACATACATTGGGTCGACCACGTTTGGTCGACATGCGTTAGGTTGACGTGGTTATTAGGTTGCCACGTACTAGGTCGACATGGAAAAAAGGTCGACATGAGTTTTTCACAATTTTATTCATTTTTTTACTTTTTTCATACTTAACGATCCATGTGGACTACAATTGGGAACGGTAACCTGTGCCAGGCGCAGCAAGGCACTGTGCCCGAAGCATGGCGAGCGTCACTTTAAAGAAGAAGAATACGACACCCAAAAAAAAGGTAAAAAAACTCATGTCAACCTTTTTCCATGTCGACCTAATACATGTCGACCTAGTGATCATGTCGACCTAATGCATGTCGACCAAACATGGTTGACCCAATGTATGTTGACCTAACTCATGTCGACCTACTGAACCACACCCCTACCTCGGAACTAGTTTATTAGTATAGACACAAAAGAAGAGAAAGTAGGTCCATTTAATGGTGCACCATAAAACGGAGCTACTTTTTTTGCTTTTGTGTCTATAACAATAATATATTGTCAATCTAAGGCACCTCAATTTATATATACTATGCACACATGAGAATCCGGAACTAGATGGTTGTTCCCCTGGGCTTGCGTTCAGCATGTAATGGCGTGCATCTTTTACACTCCCAATGCAAATCGATTCTGACGGCATTTTTATACCAGGAACGTACGATTTTTTCAGACCAACCGGAAAGCGTCTATCATTTTAACAAAATGTTTTTGCAGAGCTTGGCTGCACAGGCATTCACACACTTGCAAAGCGAAAATACACTCCTCCGTGGGCGGCGACTATGCGTTTGCATGGCTGCTAAAAGTAGCTAGTGAGCGGTCAACTCGGAATGAGAGCCTACATTCTGTTTGTAATAGCTGCTGTATCGGCATACCAAATTATGGGGGTTGCACCTGAGACCATTGGCGCAAAGTACCAACTTTCGGTACTTTGCGCATGTGCAGGACCCATTCTGCGCATGCGCTACCAGGTCCTGTGGCATAGGATCCAGACTGGCATCAGATTGTCATTGATTTCCAGCCTGATGCCATTTTAGGGGCAGAAAGGGGACGGCGGCGGACTCCGTTTTGAAAAATGGAGGCGTGTCACTGCCATTAAGGTGGTGGGAAGAGGCCAGGGATCTCTGTCGTAGGATGGAGATTTCCTGGCCCCTGCGATGGCCGGCTTGCGTGGCACCATGGGTGCCGTAAGCCGCCCAATGATGTATGCTTTGATCCAAATTTGATGCTGCGTCCTAGGACGCAGCTCAAATAATTTGTGCAACAGGAGGCGTCTGCATGTAACAGAGGCCTCCCGCTGAATTTACATACAGCGCTATCACTGTGATAGCAAATCCTACCGCACCTGAATGACCCCAATGTTACAGTGTTTGGCTGGAAAACACTGTAGCATATCATTGCATATGACGATACAACCACAATTACACACAGCATATAGCCATACCTCATATTTTAATCAGAATAAGCTGCTTGCGCATCATGGCCCTCATTCCGAGTCGTTCGCTCGTTCTTTTTCATCGCATCGCAATGAAAATCCGCTTAGTACGCATGCGCAATGTTCGCACTGCGACTGCGCCAAGTAATTTTGCTATGCAGAAAGGATTTTTACTCACGGCTTTTTCTTCGCTCCGGCGATCGTAGTGTGATTGACAGGAAATGGGTGTTACTGGGCGGAAACACAGCGTTTTAGGGGCGTGTGGCTGAAAACGCTACCGTTTCCGGAAAAAACGCAGGAGTGGCCGGAGAAACGGGGGAGTGTCTGAGCGAACGCTGGGTGTGTTTGTGACGTCAAACCAGGAACGACAAGCACTGAACTGATCGCACAGGCAGAGTAAGTCTGGAGCTACTCTAAAACTGCTAAGTTGTTTGTGATCGCAATATTGCGAATACATCGGTCGCAATTTTAAGATGCTAAGATACACTCCCAGTAGGCGTAGGCTTAGCGTGTGTAACTCTGCTAAATTCGCATTGCGACCGATCAACTCGGAATGAGGGCCCATATTGCAGCGTTTTGCATATTTGACACATTTTCCGGGGAACAGTGTACACAAATGACATGTACAGTACATGGACCGTTTTGAGAGTTCAAAGTATTTTTGTTTGATTTTGAGGTTAGAAATAATTGTAACATTTTTATTTGTTGTAAGTGTGCTGTAATTGTGTACTTTTAATTGATTTTCAACATTGACAAATAAAACTCAAAAAACAGCTCTATTTATGTCCAACTTTCTAGAACTTTTTTGTGTGAGGTTTTCACACTCGGACTCCATTACATCGGCCAAGTTGTATGTTTAACATGGGGAATACATTTGGATCCAACTTTTTAGTTGGAGCTCTCTTTAAGAGTAGCATACATCCAACATTGTATGTACACAGATGCTATTACATTTGGCAGGTTTGCAAAATGTCCGACGTTGATCGCTCGCTTGCAACTTCCGAGTTGATCGCTCGCTAGCTACTTTTAGCAGCCATGCAAACGCATCGTCGCCGCCCACGGGGGAGTGTATTTTCACTTTGCAAGTGTGCGAACGCCTGTGCAGCCGAGCTCAGCAAAAATATTTTGTGCAGTTTCTGAGTGGACTTAATCAGCCCTTGCGATCACTTTAGTCTTTTTGTTCCGGGAATTGATATCAGACACCCGCCCTGCAAGCGCTTGGACACGCCTGCGTTTTTCCCAAACACTCCCAGAAAACGCTCAGTTGCCACCCACAAATGCCCTCTTCCTGTCAATCTCCTTGCGACCGGCTGTGCGTATGGATTCTTCGTTAAATCCATCGCTCAGTAACGATCTGTTTTGTACCCGTACGACGCGCCTGCGCTTTGCAGTGCATTCGCATGCGCAGTAGTTACCTGATCGCTGCTCTGCAAAAAACGGCAGCGAGCGATCAACCCCAGTATACGGCAAAATGAGACATTTGACAAACTCGGCTCAAACTCGGCTCCCATTACATCCTGGTCATAGGATGCATAAAAACTGTAAATTTTGCATTCTTACAGATGTTACGTGTTTGTTGTATAGAATAGATCTGGAAGGTATATTCTATAGTTTCATGCCTGGACATACAGAAATGAGCATTGCACATCATTTTTGGATTAGATGCACAGTGAGGCAGCTGGAATGCAGTAGAAGGAGTACCAACAGTTGTAAAATCCATTCAGATTAGAAATACATGACTAGTTCAGAAAGATTATTTGGCAACCGTATTAAAAGGAGGCAAAGTGAAAAAACAAAGGTGACACATGTAAACATTTTTATTGAGATAAAATTGAACTGGATATTAAACAGACAGTAGTAGAGCATGCAATCTTTAAAGTGTTAAATAAATGTAGTACAATTAAAAAACTTGGATAAATTAGTACAATTTTACAAAAAATAAATAATGAACAAGACAATGGGCCCAATGCAGTCGCAACTTTGATGGTATTGCAGCTGAACGATAATTGGCAGACTGTGCATGCATCACCGCTGCAGTGCGTATGTGCAATGCTACTCGCAGTGAAGAATCAGTTGCAAAGGGATTGCCAGGAATAGGGCGTTTGGGGGAGGTAACTGGGAGTGTCTGCAAAAACGCTGGCATGTCATGACCATGTTGGGGGCAAGTCTCAGCGTCCAACTGCGATCTCGTATGCAAAAAACATGGGGCCTTCAGCGCAGCTCCCACGGCTATTCTGCGACGCCTATGAAGGCACAGAGTGTGCAATTGCTGAGCATGTTACGTATCTGTTCGCTTATGGACAGCCGCTACACTTGCGATGTTTCGCAGTTCCATCACTAAAAAAGATCGCTGCAGTGTTGGCATTGTGACTGCATCTAAATCAGGCCCTATTTCCATGTTTAATGTAATATGGAAAAAAAGTCACATTATAGTAGTTGTAAATGTATTCAAATAAACTTAGTATAACAACAACAGAACAATACAGTGAACAAAATTTGTTGGTTATCTACAAACCTATGCCAGTAACCATGATGCATTGCAATTCCAAAGTTCTTTATTTATAAAGCACCAGCGTATTATGCGGGGAGATATCAGGATAAGAACTCACAGACGCCAATCCAAAAACAGAATGTCAGGGAAGTCTCGGTGCTCATGGAAACAATTGTTTTGTAATCCCAATAGCAGGATAGACTCAATGTTTTGAAGAATGAACCCAGAGATGAATTAAATGGATAGGGATTGCTTCAACTTCAGTTTCTAGAGTGCTCAAAATGTCTAGATCTCCTAATGTTCCCAAAGTTCCAATGAAAACGATAGCCCCTGTATGCTCCGAGCCTCCAACACGCCTAAAAAACAATATACACATTACTATGAAAATACACATTACTGTGCATGTCTTATCTTTGTATCCAAATGACTATGAAGCCATTTTATGTTTAACAATGTCCTACAGTCAATTATCTCTGATCATTTAAAAAGTATTTACACCCTGCAATGTGATGTATTAGATAAACAAAGCTATAAATAGAATTTTAAGTGGTCTCAAATGAGTGACAATCTCGGTCAGGATTTACAAACAAGTGATAAAGACCACTCACTGGAGGTGCTGCACTTTGAGCCTTATTCAGGTTTGTTAGCAAACCAAAAAAGTTAGCAATTTGGTAAAATCAAGTTGCAGTGCAGGTGGGGCAGATGTAATATGTGCAGAGAGAGTTAGATTTGGGTGGGGTGTATTCAAACTAAAATCTCAATTGCAGTGTAAAAATAAAGCAGCCAGTATTTACCCTGCACAGAAACAATATAACCCACCCAAATCTAACTCTCTCTGCACATGTTACATCTGTCCCTCCCCTGCAGAGCACATGGTTTTGCCAACTAGTGTGCTTTTTTTGTTTGCTAACAAACCTGAATAAGCCACTTTGTGCAAGTCTTCCCTTATTTTTTAAGCGGCAATGTTTTACAAGGTAAAACCAGGGGGTAAATTCACTAAGATGGGAGTTCTATTTAAGATGGGATGTTGCCCATAGCAACCAACCAGATTCCACGTATTATCTTCTAGAAGGTGCTAGATAAATGAGAAATAGAATCTGATTGGTTGTTATGGGCAACATCCCATCTTAGATAGAACTCCCATCTTAGTAAATTTACCCCACATTGGTTTTGTCATGTAAATGACTGCCGCTTTAAAAATATGAGCAGTCTCGCACAAAGGGCCTAATTCAGACCTGATCATAGCAGCAAATTTGTTAGCAGTTGGGCAAAACCAGGGCCCTCATTCCGAGTTGTTCGCTCGCAAGGCGAATGTAGCAGAGTTACACACGCTAAGCCGCCGCCTACTGGGAGTGAATCTTAGCTTCTTAAAATTGCGACCGACGTACGCGCAATATTGCGATTACAAACGAGTTAGCAGTTTCAGAGTAGCTCCAGACTTACTCTGCCTGTGCGATCATTTCAGTGCTTGTCGTTCCTGGTTGACGTCACAAACACACCCAGCGTTCGCCCAGGCACTCCCACCGTTTCCCCGGCCACTCCTGCGTTTTTTCCGGAAACGGTAGCGTTTTCAGCCACACGCCCCTGAAACGCCGTGTATCCGCCCAGTAACACCCATTTCCTGTCAATCACATTACGATCGCCGGAGCGAAGAAAAAGCCGTGAGTAAAAATACTTTCTTCATAGTAAAGTTACTTGGCGCAGTCGCAGTGCGAACATTGCGCATGCGTACTAAGCGGATTTTCACTGCGATGCGATGAAAAATACCGAGCGAACAACTCGGAATGAGGGCCCATGTGCACTGCAGGTTGGGCAGATGTAACACGTGCAGAGAGAGTTAGATTTGGGATGGGTGTGTTCAAACTGAAATCTAAATTGCAGTGGAAAAATAAAGCAGCCAGTATATTTACCCTGCACAGAAACAATATATCCCACCCAAATCTAACTCTCTCTGCACATGTTATATCTGCCCCCCCTGCAGTGCACATGGTTTTGCCCATCTGCTAACAAATTTGCTGTTACGATCATATCTGAATTAGGCTCAAAGTCCCGCACCTCAGGCTGCTCACAGGCTATTACATATAGCCCATGATGTCCAGAATCTGTTTCGAGGGCCTACTAATTGTTAGATATGCAGCACATTCCATTTGGAACAAAATTTTGTCATGAAAAATTCACTTTGACAACTGGGGTCCAGGCTGAAGAAAAGGTGAGTTGCTGGTATGAAGTTTTATGTGTTATACACATTATTACAGTATACATTATATTATTAATATTATACTATACAGGGCATTAAAGAGAGAAGGAGACCCACGTGCAGCCTTGGTTGTAGGCCCCCTCCTCTCTGGCAGCAAGTAGACTCTGACATTGTGCCAGAGTCTACTGTGCATGCACAGGTCTCCGGGAACATGGCACTCGAGCCTTGTTCCTGAGGACATCTCCAGTGCGCATGCACAAATCACTTGGAAATGGGCGTGGCGGCCATTTTCCAAGTGATTTGTGTTCGCAGTGCAGGCATACTTACCTACTCTCCCGGAATATGCGGGAGGCTCCCATTTTTTGGGGTAGCCCCCCGTACCCCCGGAAGAGTGGGCAGGTCTGCCGCATCCTGCTCGCACCCTAGTGATGCGAGCAGGATGGAGAGATAACCTCCCGCATTCGCGGGTCTGTCGGGTGGAGAATGGGTTAAAATGACGCAAATCGCGTCATTTTAGCCCCGCCCCCTTCCAGCGGACCCGCAAATCACGGCATTTCCCGATGTGGGAGGCGGGGCTTAGTGATGTCACAGTCCGGCCCCGCCACCTGAAGCCACCTGCAGCGTCTCCTCTCCGGGCTTCTCCCGGAGAGGAGAAATACAATGTAGGTAAGTATGAGTGCAGAGCCACCACCATGGGACTCTGGAGGAGTAAGTATAATATATATGTGTACAGGTTGTACAGTGTGGGCCTCCCTGGACCCACTATATAGCGTGATATGGGTAGGCTCTACTGTGCGTTTCTTACCATACACATATATCCTGTAGAAAAGACGATGATCAGTGGTAACATAACAAACAGTGCGACGCCCATTACCGGAACAATATTTCTGCTCTGTGCTGTGAAGATAGAGACAGTGAGGGTTATTTATGAAAAAAAGTTCCACAGGTGACTATAAAACAATCAGTTGATGGATTATATTGGGGCTGGGGGAGGAAGGATGACACTGGCCTTGCTATCGATGTGTGCTCCAATATAATAAGTGCATAGGGGTGGTGTTGCAGCATAGACTGTTCTCCAATCACAGTGAGTATTGTTTATTTGCTTTTTTGCTAAAATAGGAGTGAACCTATAATCTAAAATGTCAGAATAAACTGAAATTATTTGCTCATCTCCCTCCTTTGCCACCGCACCTCCTCCCCTTCCACAATTAAGATTCTCAGCAGAACACTGGCACCATATGCTGCGTAGCGGGATCAGCATGGGTCACCACACTGCTGTTTATATATGGCGTGTATTTTGTATGGAGTAATATTTTGGGGGAACTATCAAATCTTGGAGAGAGGCAAAGTGGAGAGAGATAAAGTACCAACCAATCAGCCCCCCTACTGCCATGTTACATACTTTGTTTGAGAAATGACCATTCTGAGCTGATTGGCTGGTTCTTTATTTCTCTCCAATGTTTGATAAATCTCCCCCATTGTGTGCATGAGCAAAGAAGCTTAGTGAAATGTTATTGTTGAAGCTAACCTGGATAAGGTATAGTACATACCTGATTCTTGACCTGCATTTGCCGACTCTGTAAAAGATTTTATATATACAGGTATATAAGGAAAAAAAGAATTGGTGTATTTATATATATATATATATATATACATAGCAAAATTAATTAAACATCCTTATAATGGAAAAGTAAATATAATAGCATTATTATTATTATTATTATTATTATTATTATTATTATTATTGTGATTAGTAATAATAATAATAACAACAATAATAATAATAAGGCTTACACCATGCTCTTAATACATACTTGTAGTTGTCTTTGTTGTGGTGATAACTGCTCGGGGTTCTGTAAAAACAAACATAGATACGTCACCCACAGTCAGTTGCGGCGAGAGGGGGTGGGGGAGGGTACTAATTACCCGGTCCCAGGTCTGATGGAGGGGCCTAATCAGATTAAAGTGATATTATGGCGACCCTAGCTAAACATGTACACAATCAACTCCAGCTGTAACTATTATTTTTCAAACAGGTGTCTGTACCAAGCATTGGAGAGAAATAAAGTACAGAGCGACAAAGTACCAGCCAATCAGCTCCTAACTGCCATGTTACAGGCTATGTTTGACAAATAACAGTTAGGAGCTGGTTGGTTGGTACTTTATCTCAGTCCACTTTGGGGTCTATTCATGAAGCAGTGAAAAGTGTGGAGAATTGAGCAGGTGGAGAAGTTGTCCATGGCAACCAATCAGCATTGAAGTAACATTTCTAATTTGCATACTATTCAGTTGTACGGATCAGCTGATTGGTTGCCATGGGCAACTTCTCCACAGGCTCACTTCTCCGCTCTTTTCACTGCTTCATGAATAGACCACAGTATCTCTTTTCAAGGCTTAGTAAATAGACTCCCAAGCCTGTAAAATGACATTTGGATGATTGGTTGGTACTTTATCTCTCTAAGCTTTGTATCTCTCTAAGCTTTGATAACTCTCCCCCTTAAAATTGTACATTTTGGTATTGTCAGATCCAGGGCCGTAACTATGGTGGTGCAGACAGTGCCATGCACACAACACAGTTGCCCTGCAAACACACCATCCGTATCCACCACAATTGGCCGGCTATGTATGTCATGACTATTGCAACACGGCCAATGTGTGCAAGCACTGGGTAGTCAGAGTGTCACCCCCCACATGCTCCACCCCAATCATTTTCTGAGTACTGCAGCGCTGCTGTTCATGATAAGGCACACATAATGTAACACACACATTGTTGCTCTGGGGTGGGGGTACACACACACACACACACACACACACACACACACACACACACACACACACACACACACACGCACACACTTTGAATGATGAGAAGGAGGAGGAATGAGGTGTAGGGACTCTACCTGGCATAATGTGTATAAGGTGTAACATGTGTAAGGGGCAGGGGCGCCCTGTGTACAGTTGTCTCGGGCCTAGCCACTCTGACAGAGTGGAGGGCCCGGGCTGCTCAAACAGCCAGCCGTGGATATTCCCAGTGCTGGCCGCCGGCGGTGAAACTGACCGCGGCTGGCCGGCTGCTACCACTGGTAATAAACCGTCCTTCATCCTTCATATCCCGGCAGCCGCTGTCATTGAGACTGCCGCCACCTACCGCTCCCCTTCTGCTGAGAGTTCACTCTGCAGCTATCATCGCGGGCTGCCTGCTCACCCACTACCACCGCCCACCGCTCCCCTTGTGCTGAGTACACTGTGCAGCTATATCATCGCGGGCGGGCACGCTGCCTGCCCACCGCCCGCCACCGATCACAATCAGCAGCTTGCTGTTTAATAAAGTTTTTTTTCATCTGGATGCGGCGCAGCGTGACATCATGACGTCACGCCGCATCAGTGAAGAGGAGCCGCGGTGGTGAAGAGCTAGGGACAGGAGGCCAGGAACAGCGTGGGAGACAGAGAGGACGGATTTCGAAAGGTAAGTATGTGTTCTTTGTGTGTTTGTGATTCTGAGAAGGGAGCCCGGGGATGGCTCAGCTGTGTCATGATGTGATGTCATACAGTATAATATAAAAGGGAATAATAGCCCTCATTCCGAGTTATTCGCTCGTTATTTTCCTTCGCATCAGTGCGATTTTCCGCTAACTGCGCATGCGCAATATTTGCACTGCGGCTGCGCCAAGTAAATTTGCTAAGAAGTTTGGTATTTTACTCACGGCATTACGAGGTTTTTTCTTCGTTCTGGTGATCGTAGTGTGATTGACAGGAAGTGGGTGTTTCTGGGAGGAAACTGACCGTTTTATGGGAGTGTGTGAAAAAACGCTGCCGTTTCTGGGAAAAACGCGGGAGTGGCTGGAGAAACGGGGGAGTGCCTGGGCGAATGCTGGGTGTTTTTGTGACGTCAAAACAGGAACGAAACTGACTGAACTGATCGCAGTGGCAGAGTAAGTCTCAAGCTACTCAGAAACTGCAAATAAATTTCTATTCACAATTTTGCGAATCTTTCGTTCGCAATTCTGCTAAGCTAAGATTCACTCCCAGAGGGCGGCGGCTTAGCGTGTGCACTGCTGCGAAAAGCGGCTAGCGAGTGAACAACTCGGAATGAGGGCCATTGTCTGAAGAATAGTGTGTAGGCGTCGGAGCCTATATAGTTAGTAGAGAGGTCAGAGGTGAAAAGAGAATGAAAATTAAGAAGTACGATAAATATGGTGCCTAAAATATTTTTTGTAAAACTGTGTGTGTGTGGGGAGGTCCTGCCTATTTTTTCAGTGCCGGGACCCACAATTTCTGGTGGCAGCCCTGATAAGAGGTACTGCTGTGTGGTGTCATTTGAATAACAGATACTACTGTGTGCTGTAGTGTGAATTGGTACTAATCTGTAGCCACGCCCTTTCCCCATGAAGCCATGCCCCTTTTTTTTGGCACATGCCTACAGGCACACTGTTCCTATTTTAAATATGGGGGGGGGGGGGGGGAATTTGCAATGTTTATTCCATACACCAGCCCTGAACAACCTATGGCTCTCCAGCTGTTGTAAAACTACAGAGAGCTCAAAAAGTCCCTCAGCAGTTAGCACTGACTTCCGGCTGCATATCTCCTCTGCAGCTGAGGGACAACGACTCTGGGAAATCACAGAACCACCAAAGAAACTGCAGCGCAAGCTTATATTATGTAAATTAAGTGTTTAAAAACAATTATATTGTCATATTACTTAATACACATTTTCTGCGGGGAGCATGGCTTAGTACACAGTCACTGTGGAGGAACTTTGTGAACTCCCTGTACGATTCCCAGCATACCCTTCAACCAATAATCTGGTAAAGAATGCTGCAACTTGTAGTTTCACAACAGTAGGCGAGCCACAGGTTGTCAAAAACACTTACTAGGTTTCATTTTTGCAGATGCTAAATATCCTCCAAACATGTTTCAATTGTGGGAGAAATTTGGAACAAGTGGGGAAAGTCATGAACAAACTAACCACACACATATAGGGCCCTGCACATGACCCCCAGCAGTGCAAGGCAGTAATGCTAACCACTGCATATCCATTTATGTTCATATATAGGCAAATAGAGGAGACTAGCTGTTAATGACATTACAGTATGCAGCATGATACAAGCATGGACTTATTAGTTTGTTTTATAAAATATCAGTGTATGACTTACTAGTGGTAGTGGTAGAGATATCTCTTTTTGTAGTAGCAGCAGCAGCAGCACCTGTTGCCTGAGAAGCAATTGTAGAGGCAGCTGTAGTAGAAGCGGCAGTTGTAGCGGCAGCTGTAGTAGAAGCGGTAGTTGTAGCGGCAGCTGTAGTAGAAGCAGAAGTTGTAGCAGCAGCAGTAGAAGAAGTGGCAGTTGTAGCAGCTGCTGTAGTAGAAGTGGCAGTTGTAGCGGCAGCTGTAGTGGAAGCGGCAGTTGTAGAGGCAGCTGTAGTAGAAGCCGCAGTCGTAGTGGCAGCTGTAGTCGAAGCAGTTGTAGTAGCAGCAGCAGTTGTAGTAGAAGCTGCAGTTGAAGCAGCAGTTGTAGTAGGAGCAGCAGTTGAAGTGGCAGTTGTAGTAGGGGTTGCAGTTGTTCCGGCAGTTGTAGCTGCAGTTGTAGTAGGGGCTGCAGTTGTTCCAGCAGTTGTAGCTGCAGTTGTAGTAGGAGCAGCAGTTGTAGTAGGAGCTGCTGTTGTAGCGGCAGTTGTAGTAGGAGCTTCAGTTGTAGCCGCAGTTGTAGTAGGAGCTGCAGTTGTAGTGGCAGTTGTTGTGGCAGTCGTAGTAGGTGCTGCTGTTGTAGCAGCAGTTGTAGTAGGAGCTGCAGTTGTAGCGGCAGTTGTAGTAGGCGCAGCAGTTGTAGCGCCAGTTGTTGTAGGTGCTGCAGTTGTAACGGCAGTTGTAGTAGGAACAGCGGTTGTAACGACAGTTGTAGTAGGAGCAGCAGTTGTAGTAGGAGCTGCAGTTGTAGCGGCAGTTGTAGTAGGTGCTGCTGTTGTAGCCGCAGTTGTAGTAGGAGCTGCTGTTGTAGCTGCAGTTGTAGTAGGTGCTACAGTTGTAGCAGCAGTTGTAGTAGGAGCTGCAGTTGTAGCAGCAGTTGTAGTAGGTGCTGCTGTTGTAGCGGCAGTTGTAGTAGCAGCAGCAGTTGTAGTAGGAGCAGCAGTTGTAGCGGCAGTTGTAGTAGGAGCAGCAGTTGTAGTAGGAGCTGCAGTTGTAGCAGCAGTTGTAGTAGGTGCTGCTGTTGTAGCGGCAGTTGTAGTAGGAGCTGCAGTTGTAGTTGGTGCTACTGTTGTAGCGGCAGTTGTAGTAGGTGCTGCTGTTGTAGCAGCAGTTGTAGTAGGAGCTGCTGTTGTAGCGGCAGTTGTAGTAGGAGCTTCAGTTGTAGCCGCAGTTGTAGTAGGAGCTGCAGTTGTAGTGGCAGTTGTAGTGGCAGTCGTAGTAGTGGCAGTTGTAGCAGCAGTTGTAGTAGGAGCTGCAGTTGTAGCGGCAGTTGTTGTAGGTGCTGCAGTTGTAACGGCAGTTGTAGTAGGAACAGCGGTTGTAACGACAGTTGTAGTAGGAGCAGCAGTTGTAGTAGGAGCTGCAGTTGTAGCGGCAGTTGTAGTAGGTGCTGCTGTTGTAGCCGCAATTGTAGTAGGAGCTGCTGTTGTAGCTGCAGTTGTAGTAGGTGCTGCAGTTGTAGCAGCAGTTGTAGTAGAAGCTGCAGTTGTAGCAGCAGTTGTAGTAGGTGCTGCTGTTGTAGCGGCAGTTGTAGTAGGAGCTGCAGTTGTAGTTGGTGCTACTGTTGTAGCGGCAGTTGTAGTAGGTGCTGCTGTTGTAGCGGCAGTTGTAGTAGGTGCTGCTGTTGTAGCGGCAGTTGTCGTAGGTGCTGCTGCTGTAGCGGCAGTTGTAGTAGGAGCCGCAGTTGTAGTGGCAGTTGTAGTAGGTGCTGCAGTTGTAGCGACAGTTGTAGTAGGAGCTGCAGTTGTAGCGGCAGTTGTAGCAGCAGTTGTAGTAGGTGCTGCTGTTGTAGCGGCAGTTGTAGTAGGAGCTGCAGTTGTAGTGGCAGCTGTAGTAGGAGCTGTAGTTGTAGCCGCAGTTGTAGTAGGTGCTGCAGTTGTAGCGGCAGTTGTAGTAGGTGCTGCCGTTGTAGCAGCAGTTGTAGTAGGAGCAGCAGTTGTAGCAGCAGTTGTAGTAGGTGCTGCAGTTGTAGCAGCAGTTGTAGTAGCAGCAGCAGTTGTAGCAGCAGTTGTAGTAGGTGCTGCAGTTGTAGCAGCAGTTGTAGTAGGTGCTGCTGTTGTAGCGGCAGTTGTAGTAGGAGCAGCAGTTGTAGCGGCAGTTGTAGTAGCAGCAGCAGTTGTAGCGGCAGTTGTAGTAGGAGCAGCAGTTGTAGTAGGCGTTGCTGTTGTAGCAGCAGTTGTAGTAGGAGGTGCAGTTGTAGTTGCAGTTGTAGTAGGAGCTGCAGTTGTAGTGGCAGTTGTAGTGGCAATTGTAGTAGTAGCTGAAGTTGTAGATGATTGTGACACTATAACTATAAAAATAAAACAGTTACTTATCCATAGTAAATGTACTCCATGAAAATACTGAAAAAGCAGTAATGACTAAAGCAGAATTTAAAGGTAATGGATTCTTTGACAATTTTTTT